>NW_027332484.1:0-12761 GCF_002575655.3 Aegilops tauschii subsp. strangulata
GTTGATTCAACATTTTCTCCTTTGGGGTGCCCGAATATAGTTTTCATCTTTCATAAGTATCAACGACATCCCCTTCAAGAAAACCATTCTCAAAAATGGAATCCAAAACTTGTTTGAAGGAAGAAGGTAAACCAATGTAAAAACTTTTCAAGTATATCTCTATCTGATATTGGGGCACAAAGCTAGATCGAATTCTCAACAGCCTATCTGAAACATCTTTCAAAGATTCATCAAGCAAATAACGAAAAATTCCGGGATCATCTTCATCACAATTGTTAAGATTTTCCTTAACAACCCCGGTAGATCCTTCCATAGCATCATTGTTTATGAGCTTAGAGAGGAAAGAGGGGATATCCAAAGAAAAACTCGGGAGAAAACCCTTAGCCTTTTTAGGATCGGTCATGGCGAGAAAAGAGCAAGCGGAAAAGAGGGGCGAATAAAATGGCAAATCTTTGTAAAGTGGGGGAGAGGAAAACGAGAGGCAAATGGCAAATAATGTAAATTGCGAGGAGATGAGATTTGTGATTAGGAACCTGGTATATGTTGAAGATCCTCCCCGGCAACGGTGCCAGAAATTCCTTTTGATGTCGGCTAGGACTACGTCGGTATTTCCCCAAAGAGGAAGGGATGATGCAGCACAGCGAGGGTAGGTATTTCCCTCACTGATGAAACCAGGGTTATCGAACCAGTAGGAGAACCAAGCAACACAACGTAAACAACCCTTCCACACAAATAACAACCACTCACAACCCGACGTGTTAAAGGGGTTGTCAATCCCTTTCGGGTAACGGCGCCTCAAATTGGTGCGTGGACGGGATAAAGTTGTAATAGATTGAAAAATAGATCACAAATAAAATAAAGGGCAGCAAAGTATTTTTGTATTTTTGGTTTAATAGATCTAAAAATAAATGCAAAGGAAAAGTAGACCGCAAAGGCAAATATATGAGAAAGAGACCCGGGGGCCGTAGGTTTCACTAGTGGCTTCTCTCGAGAAAAATAGCAAACGGTGGGTGAACAAATTACTGTTGGGCAATTGATAGAACTTCAAATAATCATGACGATATCCAGGCAAGGATCATTATATAGGCATCACGTCCAAGATTAGTAGACCGACTCCTGCCTGTTCCTACTACTATTACTCCACACATCGACTGCTATCCAGCATGCATCTAGTGTATTAATTTCATGGAGAAACAAAGTAATGCAATAAGAACGATGACATGATGTAGACAAGATCTATCTATGTAGAGATAGACCCCATCGTTTTATCCTTAGTAGCAACGATACATACGTGTCGGTTCCCCTTCTGTCACTGGGATCAAGCACCGTAAGATCGAACCCACTACAAAGCACCTCTTCACATTGCAAGATAAATAGATCAACTTGGACAAACAAAACCCAAATATTGGAGAAGAAATACGAGGCTATAAGAGATCATGCATAAAAGATATCAAAGAAACTCAAATACTTTCATGGATATAAAAAGATATAATTGATCATAAACTCAAAGTTCATCAGATCCCAACAAACACACCGCAAAAAGAGTTACATCATATAGATCTCCAAGAGACCATTGTATTGAGAATTTAGCGAGAGAGAGGAAGCCATCTAGCTACTAACTACGGACCCGAAGGTCTACAAAGAACTACCCACGCATCATCAGAGAGGCACCAATGGAGGTGGTGAACCCAATTCGGGATGGTGCCTAGATTGGATCTGGTGGTTCTGGACTCTGTGGTGGCTGGATCAATATTTCGTCGACTCCCCTAGGGTTTTGGGAATATTGGGGTATTTATATTGCAAAGAGGCGGTCCGGGGGGCACCCGAGGTGGGCACAACCCACCAGGGCGCGCCTGGGCCTCCTGGCGCAGCCTGGTGGGTTGTGCTCTCCTCGGAGCACCTGCCAGGTGCAGCCAGGGCGCATTAGGTGTCTTCTGGTCCCAAAAAAATTCTCTATGAAGTTCCTTTGCATTTGGACTCCGTTTGGTATTGATTTCTTGCAATGTAAAAAACATGCAGAAAACAACAACTGGCACTTGGCACTATGTCAATAGGTTAGTACCAAAATATGATATAAAATGATTATAAAAAACCAAAATTGATAATATAACAGCATGGAACAATAAAAAAATTATAGATACGTTGGAGACGTACCAGCATCCCCAAGCTTAACTCCTACTCGTCCTCGAGTAGGTAAGTGATAAAAACAGAATTTTTGATGTGGAATGCTGCCTAACATGTCATATCATAATCTTTTCTTTATAGCATGGACATTTGGACTTTTATGTGATTCAAAACAATAGTCTAGTTTTGACATGATAATTTAAATACTCAAGCATATCAACAAGCAACCATGTCTTTCAAAATATCAACGCTAAAATAAGCTATCCCTAACTCGTCATGCTCAATCATTGATCCATTCATGAAACACGCTCGAATATTAACTACACCCAATACTCAAGTACGATCATATTGCCTCCTAGTTGGTGCTTTTATAAGAGAAGATGGAGACTCAAATTCAAAAATAAAATTGCATAAAGTAAAAGAAAGGCCCTTCGCAGGGGAAGTAGGGATTTGTAGAGGTGCCAGAGCTCAAAGCGAAAAATTTAGAGATAAAAACATTTTGGGAGGTGTATCCTTCCCACCAACTAAAACGACTTAGAGTTCCCAACACTTTCCATGCTAGATATATCATAGGCGGTTCCCAAACAGAAAATAAAGTTTATTCCTTTTCCAACCATACTTTCACTTTCCATGGCTAGCTGTATCCGTGGTTGCCCTCCATACCAACACTTTCCAAGGAATTTATTATTTGACAACATAAAGTAAATTCATTTTTCATTTCGGGACTGGGCATCCCTAATACCTTTGCCTTACTCTCGTGCAATGACAAGTGAAAAACACTCATCGTGATAATAACACATCTAGCATGGAAAATATTAGCCACCCCTCACCGCTCCGCGAACGGAACGAACACACAAAAGAGAAGTTTATTTTGAAAATTAGAGATGGCACATACAAATTTGCTTAGAACAGCAAAAGAATACCGCATATAGGTAGATATAGTGGACTCATGTGGCAAAACTGGAAGGTTTTTGGATGCACAAGTAGAGATCATACTTAGTGCAAAATGAAGGCCAGCAAAAGATTGAGAAGCGACCAACCAAGAAACTAATAATCTCATTAGCGAGCTTTAAGCATAATTAACACCGAATAATGCACCACAAGTAGTATATAATTTCATTGCATAATTATTGACTTTCGTGCTTGCATAGGGAATCACAAACCTTAACACCAACATAACTCACATATCACATCATCATATCTCAAAACTATTACTAAGAATCAAGTTTATTTTGTCCAATGATCTTCATGAAAGTTTTTATTATATCCTTCTTGGATATCTATCACTTTGGAACTAATTTTCAAATGTTGCTTTTGATAAGCTCAGACAAATATAAGTGAAGATCATGAGCATATTTTTTTCTTTCTCTCAAAATAATTTAAGTGAAGCAAGAGAGAACTTCTTGAAAATTTTATAAACTCTGAAATAAATCTAAGTGAAGCAAGAGAGCATTTCTTCAAAAATACTCAAGCACACCGTGCTCAAAAATATAGAAGTGAAGCACTAGAGCAAGTCCATAGCTCATGAAAGATTTAAGTGAAGCATAGAGAGCAATTCTAACAAGTCATGACATAATTTTGGCACTCTCAAATAGGTGTTTCCAGCAAGGAATCAAAACTTAAAACACAAAATAAAACAAGCAAAGACTCATATCATACAAGGCGCTCCAAGCAAAACACATAGTATGTGACGAATAAAAATATAGCTTCGAGTAAAATACCGATGGTCGTTAGAAGAAAGAGGGGATGCCACTCGGGGCATCCCCAAGCTTAGTTGCTTGCTCATTTTTGGATAATAGCTTGGGAAGCCGGGGCATCCCCAAGCTTAGGCTCTTCTTACTCCTTATTCCTTCATCCATCGTAAGATAACCCAAAACTTGAAAACTTCAATCACACAAAACTCAACAAAACCTTCATAATATCCGTTAGTGTAAGAAAAAGAAATCACTACTATAAGTACTGTATCAAACCAATTCATATTTTATTTTTCCATTGTATCTACTGTATTCCAACTTTCTATGGCAAAAACTCATCAAAGAAAACCATAGAGCCGTCAAAATAAGGACACAACGCAAAGAAAACAGAATCTGTCAAAACAGAACAGTGTGTAGCAATCTGATTTGTTTGAATACTTCTGGAACTCCATAAATCCTGAAATAATAGGATGACCTGAGAAATTTGTATATCAATCTAATGTAAAAAAATTCAGAGTTTTTAGTCGCTTCTGTGATTTTTTAAAATTCTAACTCTGGACACAAAAGTTTCTATTTTTTTCCTGCAAGATTAAACAACTATCACCCAAGAAAATCCTAAGGTTCTACTTGGCACAAACACTAATTAAAACACAAAAAAACACAATCATAACAGAAGCATAATTGTGTAAACACTCAAGAACAGAAAACAAAAAACAAAAATAAAATGTATTCATTGGGTTGCCTCCCAACAAGCGCTATAGTTTTACACCCTTAGCTAGGCATAAAGCAAGGATCTAAGTTTTGTCACCCTTGTCCTTTTGAAAGCAAAGAGGAGACTTCCTATCAATGGTATTTAATTTTCTACTTTGTGAAAGCACATGGCCATTGATAGCAGAAGAGAGATTAAGCACGTTGCGAAAATTCGTATCTAAACTAGCTTTCATCTCTTTAATTATTTCGTTTTGATAAAAGCACATAAGGGTAGTTGATTCAACATTTTCTCCTTTGGGGTGCCCGAATATAGTTTTCATCTTTTCATAAGTATCAACGACATCCCCTTCAAGAAAACCATTCTCAAAAATGGAATCCAAAACTTGTTTGAAGGAAGAAGGTAAACCAATGTAAAAACTTTTCAAGTATATCTCTATCTGATATTGGGGCACAAAGCTAGATCGAATTCTCAACAGCCTATCTGAAACATCTTTCAAAGATTCATCAAGCAAATAACGAAAAATTCCGGGATCATCTTCATCACAATTGTTAAGATTTTCCTTAACAACCCCGGTAGATCCTTCCATAGCATCATTGTTTATGAGCTTAGAGAGGAAAGAGGGGATATCCAAAGAAAAACTCGGGAGAAAACCCTTAGCCTTTTTAGGATCGGTCATGGCGAGAAAAGAGCAAGCGGAAAAGAGGGGCGAATAAAATGGCAAATCTTTGTAAAGTGGGGGAGAGGAAAACGAGAGGCAAATGGCAAATAATGTAAATTGCGAGGAGATGAGATTTGTGATTAGGAACCTGGTATATGTTGAAGATCCTCCCCGGCAACGGTGCCAGAAATTCCTTTTGATGTCGGCTAGGACTACGTCGGTATTTCCCCAAAGAGGAAGGGATGATGCAGCACAGCGAGGGTAGGTATTTCCCTCACTGATGAAACCAGGGTTATCGAACCAGTAGGAGAACCAAGCAACACAACGTAAACAACCCTTCCACACAAATAACAACCACTCACAACCCGACGTGTTAAAGGGGTTGTCAATCCCTTTCGGGTAACGGCGCCTCAAATTGGTGCGTGGACGGGATAAAGTTGTAATAGATTGAAAAATAGATCACAAATAAAATAAAGGGCAGCAAAGTATTTTTGTATTTTTGGTTTAATAGATCTAAAAATAAATGCAAAGGAAAAGTAGACCGCAAAGGCAAATATATGAGAAAGAGACCCGGGGGCCGTAGGTTTCACTAGTGGCTTCTCTCGAGAAAAATAGCAAACGGTGGGTGAACAAATTACTGTTGGGCAATTGATAGAACTTCAAATAATCATGACGATATCCAGGCAAGGATCATTATATAGGCATCACGTCCAAGATTAGTAGACCGACTCCTGCCTGTTCCTACTACTATTACTCCACACATCGACTGCTATCCAGCATGCATCTAGTGTATTAATTTCATGGAGAAACAAAGTAATGCAATAAGAACGATGACATGATGTAGACAAGATCTATCTATGTAGAGATAGACCCCATCGTTTTATCCTTAGTAGCAACGATACATACGTGTCGGTTCCCCTTCTGTCACTGGGATCAAGCACCGTAAGATCGAACCCACTACAAAGCACCTCTTCACATTGCAAGATAAATAGATCAAGTTGACCGAACAAAACCCAAATATTGGAGAAGAAATACAAGGCTATAAGAGATCACGCATAAAAGAGATCAAAGAAACTCAAATTCTTTCATGGGTATAAAAAGATATAACTGATCATAAACTCAAAGTTCATCAGATCCCAACAAACACACCGCAAAAAGAGTTACATCATATGGATCTCCAAGATACCATTGTATTGAGAATTCAGCGAGAGAGAGGAGCCATCTAGCTACTAACTACGGACCTGAAGGTCTACAAAGAACTACTCACGCATCATCAGAGAGGCACCAATGGAGGTGGTGAACCCAATTCGGGATGGTGCCTAGATTGGATCTGGTGGTTCTGGACTCTGTGGTGGCTGGATCAATATTTCGTCGACTCCCCTAGGGTTTTGGGAATATTGGGGTATTTATATTGCAAAGAGGCGGTCCGGGGGGCACCCGAGGTGGGCACAACCCACCAGGGCGCGCCTGGGCCTCCTGGCGCAGCCTGGTGGGTTGTGCTCTCCTCGGAGCACCTGCCAGGTGCAGCCAGGGCGCATTAGGTGTCTTCTGGTCCCAAAAAAATTCTCTATGAAGTTCCTTTGCATTTGGACTCCGTTTGGTATTGATTTCTTGCAATGTAAAAAACATGCAGAAAACAACAACTGGCACTTGGCACTATGTCAATAGGTTAGTACCAAAAAATGATATAAAATGATTATAAAAAACCAAAATTGATAATATAACAGCATGGAACAATAAAAAAATTATAGATACGTTGGAGACGTACCAGCATCCCCAAGCTTAACTCCTACTCGTCCTCGAGTAGGTAAGTGATAAAAACAGAATTTTTGATGTGGAATGCTGCCTAACATGTCATATCATAATCTTTTCTTTATAGCATGGACATTTGGACTTTTATGTGATTCAAAACAATAGTCTAGTTTTGACATGATAATTTAAATACTCAAGCATATCAACAAGCAACCATGTCTTTCAAAATATCAACGCTAAAATAAGCTATCCCTAACTCGTCATGCTCAATCATTGATCCATTCATGAAACACGCTCGAATATTAACTACACCCAATACTCAAGTACGATCATATTGCCTCCTAGTTGGTGCTTTTATAAGAGAAGATGGAGACTCAAATTCAAAAATAAAATTGCATAAAGTAAAAGAAAGGCCCTTCGCAGGGGAAGTAGGGATTTGTAGAGGTGCCAGAGCTCAAAGCGAAAAATTTAGAGATAAAAACATTTTGGGAGGTGTATCCTTCCCACCAACTAAAACGACTTAGAGTTCCCAACACTTTCCATGCTAGATATATCATAGGCGGTTCCCAAACAGAAAATAAAGTTTATTCCTTTTCCAACCATACTTTCACTTTCCATGGCTAGCTGTATCCGTGGTTGCCCTCCATACCAACACTTTCCAAGGAATTTATTATTTGACAACATAAAGTAAATTCATTTTTCATTTCGGGACTGGGCATCCCTAATACCTTTGCCTTACTCTCGTGCAATGACAAGTGAAAAACACTCATCGTGATAATAACACATCTAGCATGGAAAATATTAGCCACCCCTCACCGCTCCGCGAACGGAACGAACACACAAAAGAGAAGTTTATTTTGAAAATTAGAGATGGCACATACAAATTTGCTTAGAACAGCAAAAGAATACCGCATAAAGGTAGATATAGTGGACTCATGTGGCAAAACTGGAAGGTTTTTGGATGCACAAGTAGAGATCATACTTAGTGCAAAATGAAGGCCAGCAAAAGATTGAGAAGCGACCAACCAAGAAACTAATAATCTCATTAGCGAGCTTTAAGCATAATTAACACCGAATAATGCACCACAAGTAGTATATAATTTCATTGCATAATTATTGACTTTCGTGCTTGCATAGGGAATCACAAACCTTAACACCAACATAACTCACATATCACATCATCATATCTCAAAACTATTACTAAGAATCAAGTTTATTTTGTCCAATGATCTTCATGAAAGTTTTTATTATATCCTTCTTGGATATCTATCACTTTGGAACTAATTTTCAAATGTTGCTTTTGATAAGCTCAGACAAATATAAGTGAAGATCATGAGCATATTTTTTTCTTTCTCTCAAAATAATTTAAGTGAAGCAAGAGAGAACTTCTTGAAAATTTTATAAACTCTGAAATAAATCTAAGTGAAGCAAGAGAGCATTTCTTCAAAAATACTCAAGCACACCGTGCTCAAAAATATAGAAGTGAAGCACTAGAGCAAGTCCATAGCTCATGAAAGATTTAAGTGAAGCATAGAGAGCAATTCTAACAAGTCATGACATAATTTTGGCACTCTCAAATAGGTGTTTCCAGCAAGGAATCAAAACTTAAAACACAAAATAAAACAAGCAAAGACTCATATCATACAAGGCGCTCCAAGCAAAACACATAGTATGTGACGAATAAAAATATAGCTTCGAGTAAAATACCGATGGTCGTTAGAAGAAAGAGGGGATGCCACTCGGGGCATCCCCAAGCTTAGTTGCTTGCTCATTTTTGGATAATAGCTTGGGAAGCCGGGGCATCCCCAAGCTTAGGCTCTTCTTACTCCTTATTCCTTCATCCATCGTAAGATAACCCAAAACTTGAAAACTTCAATCACACAAAACTCAACAAAACCTTCGTAATATCCGTTAGTGTAAGAAAAAGAAATCACTACTATAAGTACTGTATCAAACCAATTCATATTTTATTTTTCCATTGTATCTACTGTATTCCAACTTTCTATGGCAAAAACTCATCAAAGAAAACCATAGAGCCGTCAAAATAAGGACACAACGCAAAGAAAACAGAATCTGTCAAAACAGAACAGTGTGTAGCAATCTGATTTGTTTGAATACTTCTGGAACTCCATAAATCCTGAAATAATAGGATGACCTGAGAAATTTGTATATCAATCTAATGTAAAAAAATTCAGAGTTTTTAGTCGCTTCTGTGATTTTTTAAAATTCTAACTCTGGACACAAAAGTTTCTATTTTTTTCCTGCAAGATTAAACAACTATCACCCAAGAAAATCCTAAGGTTCTACTTGGCACAAACACTAATTAAAACACAAAAAAACACAATCATAACAGAAGCATAATTGTGTAAACACTCAAGAACAGAAAACAAAAAACAAAAATAAAATGTATTCATTGGGTTGCCTCCCAACAAGCGCTATAGTTTTACACCCTTAGCTAGGCATAAAGCAAGGATCTAAGTTTTGTCACCCTTGTCCTTTTGAAAGCAAAGAGGAGACTTCCTATCAATGGTATTTAATTTTCTACTTTGTGAAAGCACATGGCCATTGATAGCAGAAGAGAGATTAAGCACGTTGCGAAAATTCGTATCTAAACTAGCTTTCATCTCTTTAATTATTTCGTTTTGATAAAAGCACATAAGGGTAGTTGATTCAACATTTTCTCCTTTGGGGTGCCCGAATATAGTTTTCATCTTTTCATAAGTATCAACGACATCCCCTTCAAGAAAACCATTCTCAAAAATGGAATCCAAAACTTGTTTGAAGGAAGAAGGTAAACCAATGTAAAAACTTTTCAAGTATATCTCTATCTGATATTGGGGCACAAAGCTAGATCGAATTCTCAACAGCCTATCTGAAACATCTTTCAAAGATTCATCAAGCAAATAACGAAAAATTCCGGGATCATCTTCATCACAATTGTTAAGATTTTCCTTAACAACCCCGGTAGATCCTTCCATAGCATCATTGTTTATGAGCTTAGAGAGGAAAGAGGGGATATCCAAAGAAAAACTCGGGAGAAAACCCTTAGCCTTTTTAGGATCGGTCATGGCGAGAAAAGAGCAAGCGGAAAAGAGGGGCGAATAAAATGGCAAATCTTTGTAAAGTGGGGGAGAGGAAAACGAGAGGCAAATGGCAAATAATGTAAATTGCGAGGAGATGAGATTTGTGATTAGGAACCTGGTATATGTTGAAGATCCTCCCCGGCAACGGTGCCAGAAATTCCTTTTGATGTCGGCTAGGACTACGTCGGTATTTCCCCAAAGAGGAAGGGATGATGCAGCACAGCGAGGGTAGGTATTTCCCTCACTGATGAAACCAGGGTTATCGAACCAGTAGGAGAACCAAGCAACACAACGTAAACAACCCTTCCACACAAATAACAACCACTCACAACCCGACGTGTTAAAGGGGTTGTCAATCCCTTTCGGGTAACGGCGCCTCAAATTGGTGCGTGGACGGGATAAAGTTGTAATAGATTGAAAAATAGATCACAAATAAAATAAAGGGCAGCAAAGTATTTTTGTATTTTTGGTTTAATAGATCTAAAAATAAATGCAAAGGAAAAGTAGACCGCAAAGGCAAATATATGAGAAAGAGACCCGGGGGCCGTAGGTTTCACTAGTGGCTTCTCTCGAGAAAAATAGCAAACGGTGGGTGAACAAATTACTGTTGGGCAATTGATAGAACTTCAAATAATCATGACGATATCCAGGCAAGGATCATTATATAGGCATCACGTCCAAGATTAGTAGACCGACTCCTGCCTGTTCCTACTACTATTACTCCACACATCGACTGCTATCCAGCATGCATCTAGTGTATTAATTTCATGGAGAAACAAAGTAATGCAATAAGAACGATGACATGATGTAGACAAGATCTATCTATGTAGAGATAGACCCCATCGTTTTATCCTTAGTAGCAACGATACATACGTGTCGGTTCCCCTTCTGTCACTGGGATCAAGCACCGTAAGATCGAACCCACTACAAAGCACCTCTTCACATTGCAAGATAAATAGATCAAGTTGACCGAACAAAACCCAAATATTGGAGAAGAAATACAAGGCTATAAGAGATCACGCATAAAAGAGATCAAAGAAACTCAAATTCTTTCATGGGTATAAAAAGATATAACTGATCATAAACTCAAAGTTCATCAGATCCCAACAAACACACCGCAAAAAGAGTTACATCATATGGATCTCCAAGATACCATTGTATTGAGAATTCAGCGAGAGAGAGGAAGCCATCTAGCTACTAACTACGGACCTGAAGGTCTACAAAGAACTACTCACGCATCATCAGAGAGGCACCAATGGAGGTGGTGAACCCAATTCGGGATGGTGCCTAGATTGGATCTGGTGGTTCTGGACTCTGTGGTGGCTGGATCAATATTTCGTCGACTCCCCTAGGGTTTTGGGAATATTGGGGTATTTATATTGCAAAGAGGCGGTCCGGGGGGCACCCGAGGTGGGCACAACCCACCAGGGCGCGCCTGGGCCTCCTGGCGCAGCCTGGTGGGTTGTGCTCTCCTCGGAGCACCTGCCAGGTGCAGCCAGGGCGCATTAGGTGTCTTCTGGTCCCAAAAAAATTCTCTATGAAGTTCCTTTGCATTTGGACTCCGTTTGGTATTGATTTCTTGCAATGTAAAAAACATGCAGAAAACAACAACTGGCACTTGGCACTATGTCAATAGGTTAGTACCAAAATATGATATAAAATGATTATAAAAAACCAAAATTGATAATATAACAGCATGGAACAATAAAAAAATTATAGATACGTTGGAGACGTACCAGCATCCCCAAGCTTAACTCCTACTCGTCCTCGAGTAGGTAAGTGATAAAAACAGAATTTTTGATGTGGAATGCTGCCTAACATGTCATATCATAATCTTTTCTTTATAGCATGGACATTTGGACTTTTATGTGATTCAAAACAATAGTCTAGTTTTGACATGATAATTTAAATACTCAAGCATATCAACAAGCAACCATGTCTTTCAAAATATCAACGCTAAAATAAGCTATCCCTAACTCGTCATGCTCAATCATTGATCCATTCATGAAACACGCTCGAATATTAACTACACCCAATACTCAAGTACGATCATATTGCCTCCTAGTTGGTGCTTTTATAAGAGAAGATGGAGACTCAAATTCAAAAATAAAATTGCATAAAGTAAAAGAAAGGCCCTTCGCAGGGGAAGTAGGGATTTGTAGAGGTGCCAGAGCTCAAAGCGAAAAATTTAGAGATAAAAACATTTTGGGAGGTGTATCCTTCCCACCAACTAAAACGACTTAGAGTTCCCAACACTTTCCATGCTAGATATATCATAGGCGGTTCCCAAACAGAAAATAAAGTTTATTCCTTTTCCAACCATACTTTCACTTTCCATGGCTAGCTGTATCCGTGGTTGCCCTCCATACCAACACTTTCCAAGGAATTTATTATTTGACAACATAAAGTAAATTCATTTTTCATTTCGGGACTGGGCATCCCTAATACCTTTGCCTTACTCTCGTGCAATGACAAGTGAAAAACACTCATCGTGATAATAACACATCTAGCATGGAAAATATTAGCCACCCCTCACCGCTCCGCGAACGGAACGAACACACAAAAGAGAAGTTTATTTTGAAAATTAGAGATGGCACATACAAATTTTCTTAGAACAGCAAAAGAATACCGCATATAGGTAGATATAGTGGACTCATGTGGCAAAACTGGAAGGTTTTTGGATGCACAAGTAGAGATCATACTTAGTGCAAAATGAAGGCCAGCAAAAGATTGAGAAG
>NW_027332485.1:0-714 GCF_002575655.3 Aegilops tauschii subsp. strangulata
CTTGTTGTGAGAAGCTCCGGTTTGTGAGAAGCATATACCCAAACCTGCGCCAAATGGGACAAAATTTGTACCACGGCATGTTGATGCCGCTCCATGATAGCATGCCAAGTTTCATGAATTTCAGACAAGTTTTGGATTTACTAGATTTTAAAAACCAGGCATCTCACTGTTATGCCGGCAATAAACGGTGCCCTGTTGTTTGAAATTCATTCGCATTTCTTGAATGGGACCTAAGCATGCACCCAAGGACAAAGGTTTTATTTTTCAACGAATTTATATGCACTGGAGCATGCGCATGTAGTTCAAATTTGAATTACGCACATAAATGCATTGAAAACTCAGTTAATGCATAAAAATGTCCAAATGAACCCCGAAAAATCACAAAAATTACACAACACTCCTGTTGTTCTATGTTGACACGAGAAAAATACTTGAAAGCAATAAGAGGCAATGGATATCATTTCGTCCCCAAAGGTGGGACATTCCCTACCGAAAACCATCATGCTTGTTGTGAGAAGCTCCGGTTTGTGAGAAGCATATACCCAAACCTGCCCCAAATGGGACAAAATTTGTACCATGGCATGTTGATGCCGCTCCATGATAGCATGCCAAGTTTCATGAATTTCATACGAGTTTTGGATTTAATAGAATTTAAAAACCAGGCATCTCACTGTTATGCCGGCAATAAACGGTGCCCTAGTGTTTGAAATTCAT
>NW_027332486.1:0-5548 GCF_002575655.3 Aegilops tauschii subsp. strangulata
GAAGTGACTCGTCTTCGAATCTACTTTGGTTGGAGTTCGAAAAAGGAATAAAAATAAAGTAAATTCAAGGAAGAGCTTTCTTTTTTTTTTTAACAGCCCCTTGGCAGGTCGTGGAATGCTTTTGTTCTCCTCTTATTCCATATGGAATACAATCAGTTAAAATAAGAAGGAATAGGGGAATATTCGATCGTTCACTCCAAAACGAGGGTCCTATTGAAAAAGAAATTATCCAAAATAGAAAGAAGTTTTTTTTTCAAATTCAATTGTTTATTTATCTCTTATTCAAAAATTTCCCTGAAAATTGAATGAAAAAATGAAATTCAATGGGGTTAGATGATCTAGTTCTTAATATTATTACTTTACTCAATTGACAAATTCCACAACAAATCTCTTGATTCGGAATTAGGGACTCATGTATCATCTGATGAATCCACTTTCTTTTACACTTCTGTATCTTACTCTACCTTGTTTTTTAGTATTATCTAAAATAACTGATGAATTCTGAATTTTCCATAACTTAGGTAAATGCTTTACCAACATATGTAGTGTAGTAAAAAAAAATAAATGGAATTTAACTCTTTCATGCTTACTTTAACTAGTTATTTTGGTTTTCTACTGGCTGCTTTAACTATAACCCCAGCTCTATTTATTGGCTTGAACAAGATACGCCTTATTTGAATTGACTGAATAATTATAATTCAGAAAAGAAAAATCTTTCTTTGGGATTCCTGGCATTCTACGACTCTTTTCCAGACTAATTAGGAATTCTTTTCTTGGTCATTGAGATTCGTGGATAATTTAGAGTACTATTTAGGGATAGATCGTACCTCTTTTTTTATCCCCTCGAACAAATCGAAATGATTGAAGTTTTTCTATTTGGAATCGTCTTAGGCCTAATTCCTATTACTTTAGCGGGATTATTCGTGACTGCGTATTTGCAATACAGGCGTGGGGATCAGTTGGATCTTTGATTGAGTCATTTTTTTTTGATTGACCTCCTCCAGACCAGAGAGGAGGTCAAATTGAAATTGGAGTTACAATTCAATTTTGTTAAGTTATTTTACTCTGCTTCGACATAAAATAGATGGAATCACGCTCTGTAGGATTTGAACCTACGACATCGGGTTTTGGAGACCCGCGTTCTACCGAACTGAACTAAGAGCGCTTTCATTCATTCAAAAAGAAAATCTTTTTCTATTCCTAATGTATCTCACGTACGTATAGTCTCCACAAATTCAAGTTATACCCACTTTACTTTAATTGATCTCGTCGCTACTGCCTATAAAGAAGAAAGAAGTAATAGGTAGGGATGACAGGATTTGAACCTGTGACATTTTGTACCCAAAACAAACGCGCTACCAAGCTGCGCTACATCCCTTTTCCAAATTAAATTGTTGTACAATGCCATTGTACACAATTCCTGTCTTCTTTTCCACATCATAATTTTCTTCTTCTTTCTATTTTCTTCTTCTTTCTTTCTCTATCTATATATAGAACCCTCGTGTCATTTCTTCTTTTTGGTCTCATATAATTAAGGAATTATATACATATAAAATCCAATATAATTTCGCCTATAAAAGAAGGATTACTTTTCCTTGCTAATATATAGGAAGAAGGGGTCATCTTTTTCTTTTTTAGGGATAGGAAAATTTCGTCGATATGGTTCATTTTATATATAGCATAACAATCTTGGGCAAGAGTTTATGATCATATATGTATTCCAACAAGGAAGGAGGATTTTCAATGCGGGATATAAAAACATATCTCTCTGTAGCACCCGTGCTAAGTACTCTATGGTTTGGTGCTTTAGCAGGTTTATTGATAGAAATTAATCGTTTATTCCCAGATGCTTTGTCATTCCCTTTTTTTTAATTCTAGTTATTGCTATGGGAGGGATAGATTTCTTCGTGATATGACAAAATTTGATCCTTTTCAATCTTTTTTTAGTATCGGAAGGAAAAAGAAAGAAAAGATGGATTGGGTTGAACCTCAGAGTCATTAAAAATTTTGTAAACCCCATTTTTGAAAATAGAAATTCAATTTAAAGGGGTACCCAAGCTAAATAAGGCCTCAGAAATCAGAGCATAGAAAAGGTGGGGCTGGCTAATTAAATGAAAGGATTTCGAACCAAAATCTTTGCTAATTCGACAAGGATTGTATTCTTTAATTATTTCTCTATTTTTTATTACTTAATTTAAGAATAAAAAAAAATTATTCTAATGAATTTTATTCTTCTTCTTCGGATTCAAAATAGAAGAATAAAAGAATAAGTAGAAGAATTAAGTTAAGTCAATCCAAAAAGAAAAGGAGGTTCATGGCCAAGGGAAAAGATGTTAGAATCAGAGTTATTTTGGAATGCATCAGTTGTGTTCGAAAAGGTGCCAATGAGGAATCGACGGGGATTTCTAGATATAGTACTCAAAAGAATCGCCACAATACACCCGGACAATTAGAATTCAAAAAATTTTGTCGTTATTGTCGCAAGCATACGACTCATCACGAAATAAAGAAATAGGAACATCGTGTGTTCGATCTTTCCAAACAACAGAAAGAGTAAGAACTTCATATTTAATATATAAAGAAAACATAGTATAGAATACAAAATACAAATCAACTCATCTGATTTCCGGTAGATATTATTTCATATGTATAGAGGGTATTCATATACTATAATATGAATCAAATAAGATATGGATCAAAGAAAAACTACTTCTTCTGGATCCTAAATTAATAAAATAAAGAAGTGAATTTTCAAATTTTCAAATTTTAAATAAGGAATAAATCATGTATACATCTAAACAACCTTTTCTTAAATCTAAGCAACCCTTTAGTAAATCCAAGCAAACTTTTAATAAATCCAAGCAACCCTTTCGTAAATCCAAGCAAACTTTTCGTAAATTCAAGCAACCTTTTCGTAAATCTAAACAACCTTTTCGTAGGCGTCCCCGGATTGGCCCGGAGATCGAATTGATTATAGAAACATGAGTTTAATTAATAGATTTATTAGTGAACAAGGAAAAATATTATCGAGACGAATAAATAGATTAACCTTGAAACAACAACGATTAATTACTCTTGCTATAAAACAGGCTCGTATTTTATCTTTCTTACCGTTTCGTAACTATGAGAACGAAAAGCAATTTCAAGCCCAGTCAATTTCAATAATTACAGGTTCTAGACCCAGAAAAAATAGACATATTCCTCAATTAACGCAAAAGTACAATTCCAATCGAAACTTAAGAAACAACAACCAAAATTTAAGAAACAACAACCGGAACTTAAGTTCCGATTGTTGATGTTTTATTCGAATTCGAAAGGGCCAGACCTATATATATTATAAAGAAAGTAATCCAGCTCGTTGATTCCTACCACTTAATCTTAATTTATTGTATCTTCCCGGAGAGGGAACTCCGGGAATTCATCTTTTATTATTCCAGTATATTACTTTATTTATACCTTTAATTGATGATCTTTATTTTATTGGAAATCGTGTAAAGATTATTTGGATTTGATACAGCTACTTGTGCAAGCATTTTACGATTAAGAATCAATTTCTTCTTGTACAGGTTGTGTATTAATTTACTATAACTATCGAATACTTTATATACCCGCGTTGCTGCGTTTATCCGAGTGATCCACAAACGACGAAAATCCCTCTTTTGCCTACCTCTATCTCGATGAGAGGAAACAAAAGCTCTTTTTACCTGTTGGGTAATCATTCGATTAAGTCTTAAATGAGCCCCTCTAAAGTTTGAGGCAAATGAACGCATTTTTGTTCGTCGTCTCCGGGCTATATATCCTCGCGGAACTCTGGTCATTGAATCAAATTAACCTTAATGAATAACTAATGATTTCTCTTCTTTTAGCCACCCTTTTTCTCATTAATAACAAAACTAATTATTCCGATATATAAAATATTAATTCCAATGGCTTTTGCTATAGTAACCTTCCCAACCACGATTTTTTATTCCACTCCGTTCAGTTATTTCTATACGAAATAACAAATTCATTCTAATAATACTAAAAAAAATAGTGGGTTCCATCGTTTCTATGGTTCCCTTTTAAACGGTGAGGCCCTCTCTATACACCGGAGCCCTTTCTTTCATCAAAAGGTATTGCGAACTTGTATAGTCCACATTCTTTGGCTCTACCTATCCATTATAGAGTAAATAGCTCTTTTCACAATAAGAGTTATCCATACAGTGACGGTATTTAATTATGAAAGTTGGCTAAGTAGCTGACCCTGTTAGTCCGTTCTTTTAAGATAAAGGAGCATAAGCCTTTTTCTTTTTATTACTATTTCCTCCGCTTAATGGATAACCATTTGCTACCAATGGGAGAATTGCTTCTTATTTCCAATTTAGATAATTGGATTTGCACCAAAGGAAACCATAAATTCCATATACCATAGAAATCTAGGATAGAGAAGCTATATCCTATTCATTGGTACTAATCATGGATACTTCAATTTTTTTTATATTTGTTTGAAGTCATGATCTGAACGAGTCGCACATACACCCTAGCACATGTTCCTCGACGCTGAGGGCATCCTTTAAGCGCGGCCGTTTTTCGAGCATTTCGTATTGGCTGTCTTGCGTTTCTAATAAGTTGTTTAACCGTCGGCATGTTGTATGTATATAGAAAAAAATGGATTGGTTTAGATCCATCTTAACCTGATGATTGCTCATCATGAAGTCTTTCTATTTTCTATTAAATCGAGGAAAACACGAATTTAGCTGTGAAATAACTTTACAAGAAATCCGGACACTACCAATCCTTAAACATTTCTGGAAACCACACTGGATCAGTATCGCAGTGCTTGTCAATCATTTCATCCCCTACAATATCGACAAGTCCATAAGCTTTGGCTTCGTCTGCTGACATAAAAACATCCCTTTCCATGTCTTCGGATACAACCCAAAAAGGCTTGCCTGTTCTTACTGCATAAACCCTTGTGATCATTTCGCGAACTTTGTGTAACTCTTCTACTTCTAGTAAAAATTCTGGTGTCCTTGCCCGATAATAAGCACTAGCAGGTTGGTGAAGCATAATCCTCGCGTGAGGGAATGCTATACGCTTGGTGGGTTCTCCTCCAAGCAGAATGAAGGACGCCATGGAGGCGGCTATTCCGAGGCATATTGTATATATATCTGGTGTCACCGTTTGCATCGTATCAAAAATAGCCATTCCTGAGATTAGCCACCCGCCTGGGGAGTTTATAAACAAAAAAATATCACTAATTCCATCTTCTATACTCAGATATACCATGAGACCTGTAATATGATTCGTGATCTCGCAACGAATCTCTTGACCTAAAAAAAGTGTCCTTTCTCGATACATAACATTGTATAAGTCAACCCAAGTCGCTTCTTCATCTCCAGGAATCCGGTAAGGTACTTTTGGAACACCAATGGGCATATTAGATTAATATTATTAAATTTAAGTAAGAAAACCACACTTTAATATGGAAACGTAAGAATGGAACAGAAAGAAAGAATCCGCAGTTTATTGTCTTAATTTTTATTCTTATTCTATATGAATACTATAG
>NW_027332487.1:0-12852 GCF_002575655.3 Aegilops tauschii subsp. strangulata
ATCTCGGGCAAGTAACATACCGATTGACAAAGGGAATTGTATACGGGATTGATTGAATCCTCGACACCGTGGTTCATCCGATGAGATTATCGTGGAACATGTGGGAGCCAACATGGGTATCCAGATCCCGCTGTTGGTTATTGACCGGAGAGGCGTCTCGGTCATGTCTGCATGTCTCCCGAACCCGTAGGGTCTACACACTTAAGGTTCGGTGACGCTAGGGTTGTAGAGATATATGTATGCAGAAACCCGAAAGTTGTTCGGAGTCCCGGATGAGATCCCGGACGTCACGAGAGGTTCCGGAATGGTCCGGAGGTGAAGAATTATATATAGGAAGTCCAGTTTCGGCCACCGGGAAAGTTTCGGGGGTTACCGGTATTGTACCGGGACCACCGGAAGGGTCCCGGGGGTCCACCGGGTGGGGCCACCTATCCCGGAGGGCCCCGTGGGCTGAAAGTGGAAGGGAACCAGCCCTTAGTGGGCTGGGGCGCCCCCCTTGGGCCTCCCCCCATGCGCCTAGGGTTGGGAACCCTAGGGGGGCTTCCCCCTTGCCTTGGGGGGCAAGGCACCCCTTCCCCCCTTTGGCCGCCGCCCCCCCTTGGAGATCCCATCTCCCTGGGCCGGCGCCCCCCCCCCCCAGGGGGCCTATATAAAGGGGGGGAGGGAGGGCAGCAATACACAGCCTTGGGCGCCTCCCTCCTCCCCTGCAACACCTCTCTCTCTCTCTCGCAGAAGCTCGGCAAAGCCCTGCCGGAGACCCGCTACATCCACCACCACGCCGTCGTGCTGTTGGATCTCCATCAACCTCTCCTTCGCCCTTGCTGGATCAAGAAGGAGGAGACGTCGCTGCACCGTACGTGTGTTGAACGCGGAGGTGCCGTCCGTTCGGCACTCGGTCATCGGTGATTTGGATCACGGCGAGTACGACTCCGTCATCCACGTTCATTGGAACGCTTCCGCTCGCGATCTACAAGGGTATGTAGATGCACTCCCTTCCCTTCGTTGCTAGTAGACTCCATAGATGCATCTTGGTGAGCGTAGAAAAATTTTAAATTATGCTACGATTCCCATCAGTGGCATCATGAGCCAGGCCTATGCGTAGTTACTATGCACGAGTAGAACACAAAGCAGTTGTGGGCGTTGAGTTTGCCAATTCTTCTTGCCGCTACTAGTCGTTTCTTGTTTCGGCGGCATTGTAGGATGAAGCGGCCCGGACCGACCTTACACGTACGCTTACGTGAGACAGGTTCCACCGACTGACATGCACTAGTTGCATAAGGTGGCTAGCGGGTGTCTGTCTCTCCTACTTTAGTCGGAACGGATTCGATGAAAAGGGTCCTTATGAAGGGTAAATAGAAATTGGCAAATCACGTTGTGGTCATACGTAGGTAAGAAAACGTTCTTGCTAGAAACCTACAAACCACGTAAAAACTTGCAACAACAATTAGAGGACGTCTAACTTGTTTTTGCAGCAAGTGCTATGTGATGTGATATGGCCAGAAGATGTGATGAATGATATATGTGATGTATGAGATTGATCATATTCTTGTAATAGGAATCACGACTTGCATGTCGATGAGTATGACAACCGGCAGGAGCCATAGGAGTTGTCTTTATTATTTTGCATGACCTGCGTGTCATTGAATAACGCCATGTAATTTACTTTACTTTGTTGCTAAACGCGTTAGCCATACAAGTAGAAGTAATCGTTGGCATGACGACTTCATGAAGACACAATGATGGAGATCATGGTGTCATGCCGGTGACGAAGATGATCATGGTGCCCCGAAGATGGAGATCAAAGGAGCATGATGATATTGGCCATATCATGTCACTATTTGATTGCATGTGATGTTTATCATGTTTTTGCATCTTATTTGCTTAGAACGACGGTAGTAAGTAAGATGATCCCTTATAATAATTTCAAGAAAGTGTTCACCCTAACTGTGCACCGTTGCGAAGGTTCGTTGTTTCGAAGCACCACGTGATGATCGGGTGTGATAGATTCTAACGTTCGAATACAACGGGTGTTGACGAGCCTAGCATGTACAGACATGGCCTCGGAACACACGCAATACACTTAGGTTGACTTGACGAGCCTAGCATGTACAGACATGGCCTCGGAACACACGCAATACACTTAGGTTGACTTGACGAGCCTAGCATGTACAGACATGGCCTCGGAACACGGAGGGCCGAAAGGTCGAGCATGAGTCGTATAGAAGATACGATCAACATGGAGATGTTCACCGATCTTGACTAGTCCGTCTCACGTGATGATCAGACACGGCCTAGTTAAAATCGGATCATGTTTCACTTAGATGACTAGAGGGATGTCTATCTGAGTGGGAGTTCATTAAATAATTTGATTAGATGAACTTAATTATCATGAACTTAGTCTAAAATCTTTACACTATGTATTATAGATCAAATGGCCAACGTTGTCCTCAATTTCAACGCGTTCCTAGAGAAAACCAAGCTGAAAGATGATGGCAGCAACTATACGGACTGGGTCCGGAACCTGAGGCTCATCCTCATAGTAGCCAAGAAAGATTATGTCTTAGAAGCACCGCTAGGTGAAGCACCAACCCCAGAGAACCAAGACGTTATGAACGCTTGGCAGCAGCGTGCTGATGATTACTCCCTCGTTCAGTGCGGCATGCTTTACAGCTTAGAACCGGGTCTCCAAAAGCGTTTTGAGAAACATGGAGCATATGAGATGTTCGAGGAGCTGAAACTGGTTTTTCAAGCTCATGCCCGGGTCGAGAGATATGAAGTCTCCGACAAGTTCTTCAGCTGTAAAATGGAGGAGAACAGTTCTGTTAGTGAGCACATACTCAGAATGTCTGGGTTGCACAACCGCTTGTCTCAGCTGGGAGTTAATCTCCCGGATGACGCGGTCATTGACAGAATCCTCCAGTCGCTTCCACCAAGCTACAAGAGCTTTGTGATGAACTACAATATGCAGGGGATGGAAAAGACCATTCCCGAGGTATATTCAATGCTGAAATCAGCGGAAGGGGAGATCAAAAAAGAACATCAAGTGTTGATGGTGAATAAAGCCACTAAGTTCAAGAAGGGCAAGGGTAAGAAGAACTTCAAGAAGGACGGCAAGGGAGTTGCCGCGCCCGGTAAACCAGTTACTGGGAAGAAGTCAAGGAATGGACCCAAGCCCGAGACTGAGTGCTTTTATTGCAAGGGAAGTGGTCACTGGAAGCAGAACTGCCCCAAATACTTAGCGGACAAGAAGAAGGCCGGCAACACCCAAGGTATATGTGATATACAAGTAATTGATGTGTACCTTACCAGTACTCGTAGTAGCTCCTGGGTATTTGATACCGGTGCGGTTGCTCATATTTGTAACTCAAAGCAGGAACTACGGAATAAACGGAGACTGGCGAAGGACGAGGTGACGATGCGTGTCGGGAATGGTTCCAAGGTTGATGTGATCGCCGTCGGCACGCTACCTCTGCATCTACCCACGGGATTAGTTTTAAACCTCAATAATTGTTATTTAGTGCCAGCTTTGAGCATGAACATTGTATCTGGATCTCGTTTAATTCGAGATGGCTACTCATTTAAATCCGAGAATAATGGTTGTTCTATTTATTTGAGAGATATGTTTTATGGTCATGCCCCGCTGGTCAATGGTTTATTTTTGATGAATCTCGAACGTGATGTTACACATGTTCATAGTGTGAATACCAAAAGATGTAAAGTTGATAACGATAGTCCCACATACTTGTGGCACTGCCGCCTTGGTCACATTGGTGTCAAGCGCATGAAGAAGCTCCATGCATATGGACTTTTGGAGTCTCTTGATTACGAATCATTTGACACGTGCGAACCATGCCTCATGGGTAAGATGACCAAGACTCCGTTCTCCGGAACAATGGAGCGAGCAACCAACTTATTGGAAATCATACATACCGATGTGTGTGGTCCAATGAGTGTTGAGGCTCGCGGAGGATATCGTTATGTTCTCACTCTCACTGATGATTTAAGTAGATATGGGTATGTCTACCTAATGAAACACAAGTCTGAAACCTTTGAAAAGTTCAAGGAATTTCAGAGTGAAGTTGAGAATCAACGTGACAGAAAAATAAAATTCTTACGATCAGATCGTGGTGGAGAATATTTAAGTCACGAATTTGGTACACACTTAAGGAAATGTGGAATAGTTTCACAACTCACGCCGCCTGGAACACCTCAGAGAAATGGTGTGTCCGAACGTCGTAATCGCACTCTATTGGATATGGTGCGATCTATGATGTCTACCGATTTACCGCTCTCATTTTGGGGCTATGCTTTAGAGACCGCCGCATTCACTTTAAATAGGGCTCCGTCGAAATCCGTTGAGACGACACCGTATGAATTATGGTTTGGGAAGAAACCTAAGCTGTCATTTCTAAAAGTTTGGGGATGCGATGCTTATGTCAAGAAACTTCAACCTGAAAAGCTCGAACCCAAGTCGGAAAAATGCGTCTTCATAGGATACCCTAAGGAAACTATTGGGTATACCTTCTACCTCAGATCCGAGGGCAAGATCTTCGTTGCCAAGAACGGGTCCTTTCTAGAGAAGGAGTTTCTCTCGAAAGAATTGAGTGGGAGGAAAGTGGAACTTGATGAGGTGATAGTCACCCCTTCCGAACCGGAAAGTAGCGCAGCGCGGGAAGATGTTCCTGTGGTGCCTACACCGACTGGGGAGGAAGTTAATGATGATGATCATGAAGCTTCGGATCAAGTTGCCACTGAACTTCGTAGGTCCACAAGGACACGTTCCGCACCAGAATGGTACGGCAACCCTGTCCTGGAAATCATGTTGTTAGACAACGGTGAACCTTCGAACTATGAAGAAGCGATGGCAGGCCCGGATTTCGACAAATGGCTAGAAGCCATGAAATCCGAGATAGGATCCATGTATGAAAACGAAGTATGGACTTTGACTGACTTGCCCGATGATCGGCGAGCCATAGAAAACAAATGGATCTTTAAGAAGAAGACAGACGCGGATGGTAATGTGACCATCTATAAGGCTCGACTTGTCGCTAAGGGTTATCGACAAGTTCAAGGGGTTGACTACGATGAGACTTTCTCACCCGTAGCGAAGCTGAAGTCCGTCCGAATCATGTTAGCAATTGCCGCATACTATGATTATGAGATATGGCAGATGGACGTCAAAACGGCATTCCTTAACGGCTTCCTTAAGGAAGAGTTGTATATGATGCAGCCGGAAGGTTTTGTCGATCCTAAGAATGCTAACAAAGTATGCAAGCTCCAGCGCTCAATCTATGGGCTGGTGCAAGCATCTCGGAGTTGGAACATTCGCTTTGATGAGATGATCAAAGCGTTTGGGTTTACACAGACTTATGGAGAAGCCTGTGTTTACAAGAAAGTGAGTGGGAGCTCTGTAGCATTTCTCATATTATATGTGGATGACATACTGTTGATGGGAAATGATATAGAATTCTTGGAGAGTATAAAGGCCTATTTGAATAAGTGTTTTTCAATGAAGGACCTTGGAGAAGCTGCTTATATATTAGGCATCAAGATCTATAGAGATAGATCAAGACGCCTCATTGGTCTTTCACAGAGTACATACCTTGACAAGATATTGAAGAAGTTCAATATGGATCAGTCCAAGAAGGGGTTCTTGCCTGTATTGCAAGGTGTGCAGTTGAGCACGGCTCAATGCCCGACCACGGTAGAAGATAGAGAAAAGATGAGTGTCATCCCCTATGCCTCGGCCATAGGGTCTATTATGTATGCCATGCTGTGTACCAGACCTGATGTAAACCTTGCCGTAAGTTTGGTAGGAAGGTACCAAAGTAATCCCGGCATGGAACACTGGACAGCGGTCAAGAATATCCTGAAGTACCTGAAGAGGACTAAGGATATGTTTCTCGTTTATGGAGGTGACGAAGAGCTCGTCGTAAAGGGTTACGTCGACGCTAGCTTCGACACAGATCTGGATGACTCGAAGTCACAGACCGGATACGTGTATATATTGAATGGAGGAGCAGTAAGTTGGTGCAGTTGCAAGCAAAGCGTCGTGGCGGGATCTACATGTGAAGCGGAGTACATGGCAGCCTCGGAGGCAGCACAGGAAGCAGTCTGGATGAAGGAGTTCATTACCGACCTAGGGGTGATTCCCAATGCGTCGGGCCCGATGACTCTCTTCTGTGACAACACTGGAGCCATTGCCCTTGCGAAGGAGCCCAGGTTTCACAGGAAAACCAGGCATATCAAGCGTCGCTTCAACTCCATTCGTGAAAGTGTTCAAAATGGAGACATAGATATTTGTAAAGTACATACGGACCTGAATGTAGCAGATCCGTTGACTAAACCTCTCCCTAGGGCAAAACATGATCAACAACAAGACGCAATGGGTGTTCGATTCATCACAATGTAACTAGATTATTGACTCTAGTGCAAGTGGGAGACTGTTGGAAATATGCCCTAGAGGCAATAATAAATGGTTATTATTATATTTCTTTGTTCATGATAATAGTCTATTATTCATGCTATAATTGTATTGTCTGGAAATCATAATACATGTGTGAATACATAGACCACAACATGTCCCTAGTAAGCCTCTAGTTGACTAGCTCGTTGATCAACAGATAGTCATGGTTTCCTGACTATGGACATTGGATGTCGTTGATAACGGGATCACATCATTAGGAGAATGATGTGATGGACAAGACCCAATCCTAAGCATAGCATAAAAGATCGTGTAGTTTCGTTTGCTAGAGCTTTTCCAATGTCAAGTATCTTTTCCTTAGACCATGAGATCATGCAACTCCCGGATACCGTAGGAGTGCTTTGGGTGTGCCAAACGTCACAATGTAACTGGGTGACTATAAAGGTGCACTACGGGTATCTCCGAAAGTGTCTGTTGGGTTGGCACGGATCGAGACTGGGATTTGTCACTCCGTGTGACGGAGAGGTATCTCTGGGCCCACTCGGTAATGCATCATCATAATGAGCTCAATGTGACTAAGGCGTTAGTCACGGGATCATGCATTGCGGTACGAGTAAAGAGACTTGCCGGTAACGAGATTGAACAAGGTATTGGGATACCGACGATCGAATCTCGGGCAAGTAACATACCGATTGACAAAGGGAATTGTATACGGGATTGATTGAATCCTCGACACCGTGGTTCATCCGATGAGATTATCGTGGAACATGTGGGAGCCAACATGGGTATCCAGATCCCGCTGTTGGTTATTGACCGGAGAGGCGTCTCGGTCATGTCTGCATGTCTCCCGAACCCGTAGGGTCTACACACTTAAGGTTCGGTGACGCTAGGGTTGTAGAGATATATGTATGCAGAAACCCGAAAGTTGTTCGGAGTCCCGGATGAGATCCCGGACGTCACGAGAGGTTCCGGAATGGTCCGGAGGTGAAGAATTATATATAGGAAGTCCAGTTTCGGCCACCGGGAAAGTTTCGGGGGTTACCGGTATTGTACCGGGACCACCGGAAGGGTCCCGGGGGTCCACCGGGTGGGGCCACCTATCCCGGAGGGCCCCGTGGGCTGAAAGTGGAAGGGAACCAGCCCTTAGTGGGCTGGGGCGCCCCCCTTGGGCCTCCCCCCATGCGCCTAG
Source organism: Aegilops tauschii subsp. strangulata (assembly GCF_002575655.3). Lineage (NCBI taxonomy): Eukaryota > Viridiplantae > Streptophyta > Magnoliopsida > Poales > Poaceae > Aegilops > Aegilops tauschii. The sequence continues at coordinate 7,614 of NW_027332487.1, forward strand.
GGTTGGGAACCCTAGGGGGGCTTCCCCCTTGCCTTGGGGGGCAAGGCACCCCTTCCCCCCTTTGGCCGCCGCCCCCCCTTGGAGATCCCATCTCCCTGGGCCGGCGCCCCCCCCCCCCCCAGGGGGCCTATATAAAGGGGGGGAGGGAGGGCAGCAATACACAGCCTTGGGCGCCTCCCTCCTCCCCTGCAACACCTCTCTCTCTCTCTCGCAGAAGCTCGGCAAAGCCCTGCCGGAGACCCGCTACATCCACCACCACGCCGTCGTGCTGTTGGATCTCCATCAACCTCTCCTTCGCCCTTGCTGGATCAAGAAGGAGGAGACGTCGCTGCACCGTACGTGTGTTGAACGCGGAGGTGCCGTCCGTTCGGCACTCGGTCATCGGTGATTTGGATCACGGCGAGTACGACTCCGTCATCCACGTTCATTGGAACGCTTCCGCTCGCGATCTACAAGGGTATGTAGATGCACTCCCTTCCCTTCGTTGCTAGTAGACTCCATAGATGCATCTTGGTGAGCGTAGAAAAATTTTAAATTATGCTACGATTCCCATCAGTGGCATCATGAGCCAGGCCTATGCGTAGTTACTATGCACGAGTAGAACACAAAGCAGTTGTGGGCGTTGAGTTTGCCAATTCTTCTTGCCGCTACTAGTCGTTTCTTGTTTCGGCGGCATTGTAGGATGAAGCGGCCCGGACCGACCTTACACGTACGCTTACGTGAGACAGGTTCCACCGACTGACATGCACTAGTTGCATAAGGTGGCTAGCGGGTGTCTGTCTCTCCTACTTTAGTCGGAACGGATTCGATGAAAAGGGTCCTTATGAAGGGTAAATAGAAATTGGCAAATCACGTTGTGGTCATACGTAGGTAAGAAAACGTTCTTGCTAGAAACCTACAAACCACGTAAAAACTTGCAACAACAATTAGAGGACGTCTAACTTGTTTTTGCAGCAAGTGCTATGTGATGTGATATGGCCAGAAGATGTGATGAATGATATATGTGATGTATGAGATTGATCATATTCTTGTAATAGGAATCACGACTTGCATGTCGATGAGTATGACAACCGGCAGGAGCCATAGGAGTTGTCTTTATTATTTTGCATGACCTGCGTGTCATTGAATAACGCCATGTAATTTACTTTACTTTGTTGCTAAACGCGTTAGCCATACAAGTAGAAGTAATCGTTGGCATGACGACTTCATGAAGACACAATGATGGAGATCATGGTGTCATGCCGGTGACGAAGATGATCATGGTGCCCCGAAGATGGAGATCAAAGGAGCATGATGATATTGGCCATATCATGTCACTATTTGATTGCATGTGATGTTTATCATGTTTTTGCATCTTATTTGCTTAGAACGACGGTAGTAAGTAAGATGATCCCTTATAATAATTTCAAGAAAGTGTTCACCCTAACTGTGCACCGTTGCGAAGGTTCGTTGTTTCGAAGCACCACGTGATGATCGGGTGTGATAGATTCTAACGTTCGAATACAACGGGTGTTGACGAGCCTAGCATGTACAGACATGGCCTCGGAACACACGCAATACACTTAGGTTGACTTGACGAGCCTAGCATGTACAGACATGGCCTCGGAACACACGCAATACACTTAGGTTGACTTGACGAGCCTAGCATGTACAGACATGGCCTCGGAACACGGAGGGCCGAAAGGTCGAGCATGAGTCGTATAGAAGATACGATCAACATGGAGATGTTCACCGATCTTGACTAGTCCGTCTCACGTGATGATCAGACACGGCCTAGTTAAAATCGGATCATGTTTCACTTAGATGACTAGAGGGATGTCTATCTGAGTGGGAGTTCATTAAATAATTTGATTAGATGAACTTAATTATCATGAACTTAGTCTAAAATCTTTACACTATGTATTATAGATCAAATGGCCAACGTTGTCCTCAATTTCAACGCGTTCCTAGAGAAAACCAAGCTGAAAGATGATGGCAGCAACTATACGGACTGGGTCCGGAACCTGAGGCTCATCCTCATAGTAGCCAAGAAAGATTATGTCTTAGAAGCACCGCTAGGTGAAGCACCAACCCCAGAGAACCAAGACGTTATGAACGCTTGGCAGCAGCGTGCTGATGATTACTCCCTCGTTCAGTGCGGCATGCTTTACAGCTTAGAACCGGGTCTCCAAAAGCGTTTTGAGAAACATGGAGCATATGAGATGTTCGAGGAGCTGAAACTGGTTTTTCAAGCTCATGCCCGGGTCGAGAGATATGAAGTCTCCGACAAGTTCTTCAGCTGTAAAATGGAGGAGAACAGTTCTGTTAGTGAGCACATACTCAGAATGTCTGGGTTGCACAACCGCTTGTCTCAGCTGGGAGTTAATCTCCCGGATGACGCGGTCATTGACAGAATCCTCCAGTCGCTTCCACCAAGCTACAAGAGCTTTGTGATGAACTACAATATGCAGGGGATGGAAAAGACCATTCCCGAGGTATATTCAATGCTGAAATCAGCGGAAGGGGAGATCAAAAAAGAACATCAAGTGTTGATGGTGAATAAAGCCACTAAGTTCAAGAAGGGCAAGGGTAAGAAGAACTTCAAGAAGGACGGCAAGGGAGTTGCCGCGCCCGGTAAACCAGTTACTGGGAAGAAGTCAAGGAATGGACCCAAGCCCGAGACTGAGTGCTTTTATTGCAAGGGAAGTGGTCACTGGAAGCAGAACTGCCCCAAATACTTAGCGGACAAGAAGAAGGCCGGCAACACCCAAGGTATATGTGATATACAAGTAATTGATGTGTACCTTACCAGTACTCGTAGTAGCTCCTGGGTATTTGATACCGGTGCGGTTGCTCATATTTGTAACTCAAAGCAGGAACTACGGAATAAACGGAGACTGGCGAAGGACGAGGTGACGATGCGTGTCGGGAATGGTTCCAAGGTTGATGTGATCGCCGTCGGCACGCTACCTCTGCATCTACCCACGGGATTAGTTTTAAACCTCAATAATTGTTATTTAGTGCCAGCTTTGAGCATGAACATTGTATCTGGATCTCGTTTAATTCGAGATGGCTACTCATTTAAATCCGAGAATAATGGTTGTTCTATTTATTTGAGAGATATGTTTTATGGTCATGCCCCGCTGGTCAATGGTTTATTTTTGATGAATCTCGAACGTGATGTTACACATGTTCATAGTGTGAATACCAAAAGATGTAAAGTTGATAACGATAGTCCCACATACTTGTGGCACTGCCGCCTTGGTCACATTGGTGTCAAGCGCATGAAGAAGCTCCATGCATATGGACTTTTGGAGTCTCTTGATTACGAATCATTTGACACGTGCGAACCATGCCTCATGGGTAAGATGACCAAGACTCCGTTCTCCGGAACAATGGAGCGAGCAACCAACTTATTGGAAATCATACATACCGATGTGTGTGGTCCAATGAGTGTTGAGGCTCGCGGAGGATATCGTTATGTTCTCACTCTCACTGATGATTTAAGTAGATATGGGTATGTCTACCTAATGAAACACAAGTCTGAAACCTTTGAAAAGTTCAAGGAATTTCAGAGTGAAGTTGAGAATCAACGTGACAGAAAAATAAAATTCTTACGATCAGATCGTGGTGGAGAATATTTAAGTCACGAATTTGGTACACACTTAAGGAAATGTGGAATAGTTTCACAACTCACGCCGCCTGGAACACCTCAGAGAAATGGTGTGTCCGAACGTCGTAATCGCACTCTATTGGATATGGTGCGATCTATGATGTCTACCGATTTACCGCTCTCATTTTGGGGCTATGCTTTAGAGACCGCCGCATTCACTTTAAATAGGGCTCCGTCGAAATCCGTTGAGACGACACCGTATGAATTATGGTTTGGGAAGAAACCTAAGCTGTCGTTTCTAAAAGTTTGGGGATGCGATGCTTATGTCAAGAAACTTCAACCTGAAAAGCTCGAACCCAAGTCGGAAAAATGCGTCTTCATAGGATACCCTAAGGAAACTATTGGGTATACCTTCTACCTTAGATCCGAGGGCAAGATCTTCGTTGCCAAGAACGGGTCCTTTCTAGAGAAGGAGTTTCTCTCGAAAGAATTGAGTGGGAGGAAAGTGGAACTTGATGAGGTGATAGTCACCCCTTCCGAACCGGAAAGTAGCGCAGCGCGGGAAGATGTTCCTGTGGTGCCTACACCGACTGGGGAGGAAGTTAATGATGATGATCATGAAGCTTCGGATCAAGTTGCCACTGAACTTCGTAGGTCCACAAGGACACGTTCCGCACCAGAATGGTACGGCAACCCTGTCCTGGAAATCATGTTGTTAGACAACGGTGAACCTTCGAACTATGAAGAAGCGATGGCGGGCCCGGATTTCGACAAATGGCTAGAAGCCATGAAATCCGAGATAGGATCCATGTATGAAAACGAAGTATGGACTTTGACTGACTTGCCCGATGATCGGCGAGCCATAGAAAACAAATGGATCTTTAAGAAGAAGACAGACGCGGATGGTAATGTGACCATCTATAAGGCTCGACTTGTCGCTAAGGGTTATCGACAAGTTCAAGGGGTTGACTACGATGAGACTTTCTCACCCGTAGCGAAGCTGAAGTCCGTCCGAATCATGTTAGCAATTGCCGCATACTATGATTATGAGATATGGCAGATGGACGTCAAAACGGCATTCCTTAACGGCTTCCTTAAGGAAGAGTTGTATATGATGCAGCCGGAAGGTTTTGTCGATCCTAAGAATGCTAACAAAGTATGCAAGCTCCAGCGCTCAATCTATGGGCTGGTGCAAGCATCTCGGAGTTGGAACATTCGCTTTGATGAGATGATCAAAGCGTTTGGGTTTACACAGACTTATGGAGAAGCCTGTGTTTACAAGAAAGTGAGTGGGAGCTCTGTAGCATTTCTCATATTATATGTGGATGACATACTGTTGATGGGAAATGATATAGAATTCTTGGAGAGTATAAAGGCCTATTTGAATAAGTGTTTTTCAATGAAGGACCTTGGAGAAGCTGCTTATATATTAGGCATCAAGATCTATAGAGATAGATCAAGACGCCTCATTGGTCTTTCACAGAGTACATACCTTGACAAGATATTGAAGAAGTTCAATATGGATCAGTCCAAGAAGGGGTTCTTGCCTGTATTGCAAGGTGTGCAGTTGAGCACGGCTCAATGCCCGACCACGGTAGAAGATCAGAGAAAAGATGAGTGTCATCCCCTATGCGCTTCGGCCATAGG
>NW_027332488.1:0-267 GCF_002575655.3 Aegilops tauschii subsp. strangulata
ATATCAGATCTGAAGTTTATTTACAATTTATGCAAATATTAAATCTTCTACGAGAAATTACAAGAACCTAAAACTATTTGTATATGGAGTCAATCCATAAGGCAATAACATCAATCTACCTCTTTTTTTCATAGGGCATGAATAAGGTAGGAGCAATACATATATAAATTTAGGGTTTTCTGTGTACCTAGATTAATTGGTGCAAAGCTTGTCCCACTGGCAGGCATGCTTGATTTCCTCCTGAAAACGACCATTGAAAAGAGAGAG
>NW_027332489.1:0-8171 GCF_002575655.3 Aegilops tauschii subsp. strangulata
TTACTTTACTGAATTGTTGTCTGAAAATCATAACTAAGATCTTGGCAAATCGGCTACAGAAAGTCATCCTCAAGATCATACACAGAAATCAGTACGGTTTTCTCAAAGGGAGGACTATTCAGGATTGCCTAGCATGGTCATTTGAATACATCCATCAATGCCATACCTCAGCAAGGGAAAACATCCTCCTTAAGCTAGATTTTGCCAAGGCGTTTGACACTATTGAGCACGCCCCCATGATGGAAATTATGAAACACATGGGTTTTGATGACAAATGGCTTGGATGGATGAACACGATCTTTGGCTCGGGGGTTTCTTCTGTACTCCTTAATGGAGTCCCTGGTCGAAAATTCAACTGTAAATGTGGAGTGCGCCAGGGGGACCCTCTCTCACCGTTGATCTTTGTCCTTGCGGCTGATCTCCTCCAAGCAGCAGTTAACGATGCTTTTACTCGAGGGCTGCTTGATCTTCCTCTCCCTCGTGACAGGGCGGGTGATTTCCCGGTTGTCCAATACGCTGACGACACGATTTTAGTTATGCAGGCATGTCCCGTGCAGGCTGCCCGTATGAAAGCTATCCTAGAAGACTATGCTACTTCCATTGGACTGAAGATCAATTTTCAGAAATCAACTCTCATACCCATTAACATTGATCACCGACGTGCCTGTGAACTGGCTGAGGTTTTTGGTTGCTCGGTTGGTTCCATGCCCTTCACATACCTCGGCCTGCCAATGGGCACAACGAGGCCCAGTGTCCTTGATCTTATGCCTCTGGTTCATGCAGTTGAACGGAAGACATCCACTGCTCTGTCACTGATGTCATCCGGAGCTAAACTAACCTTGGTCAATTCAGTTGTGACTTCGATGCTGATATATGCAATGTGCACGATCAAGATACACCCAAAGGTGATTGAACATCTGGACAAGCTGCGTAGACATTGCCTCTGGGCTAAAAACTCTGACGACGGGGTCAAAAATAACTCTCTTGCGGCCTGGGAGCTTGTATGCCGCCCAAAACGCTGCGGAGGCCTTGGTGTTATTGATCTTAAAACGCAGAATGCAGCCCTCCTCCTAAAGTATCTTTTCAAATTCTACAATCATGAAGATGTTCCCTGGGTGGAGCTTGTTTGGGATGCCTACTACAGAAACAAGATACCGCATGCATCTGAGGTGGCGGGTTCCTTCTGGTGGAGAGATGTGATGCAACTCAGTGGGATATTCCGAGGGATCACTAAAGTCACCCCGGGGGATGGCTCTAGTGCTCTGTTCTGGAAAGATGCTTGGTTTGATAGTGCTAAGACTCCCCATTAATGGATATATACCCACGAGCCTTTTCATTTTGTCTGAATGAGGACGATTCCATTGCTAAGGTTCTTACTGCAACTGATCCGTCCATGATTTTTAGTTTACCTCTCTCGACCCAGGCGAGAGAAGAAATCAAAGAGATCCAGGAGGGGTTGCCGCAAAATCGACTGACCGCCGACAACAGTGATGTCTGGGAATGCTTGCTCGGGCGTTTTTTGTCCAAGAAATTCTATAATCACTGCTACAAACAGGTTGTGGCAGATGAGGCGTTTGGATGGCTTTGGAAAGCTAAAAGCCCGATCAAATTCAAGATGTTTGGATGGCTACTCCTAGTTGATCGCCTGAATACCAGGAACATGCTCAAACGCAGACATTTTGTTGTCGTGGGGGCAACTATGCATGCATGTTCTGTCAAAACCCTCCAGAGGAAACGGTGGAACATCGGTTCTTCAATTGTCCCTTTAGTCAACACTGCTGGGATGTAATTGGAGTGACATGGCCGACAGCTAACAACAGATTGACTCTTCTGCATGGAGGTAGGGGTAATTGGAGACAACCTCTCTTCATGGATATCTTTCTCCTGGCGGCTTGGAGTCTTTGGATGGAGAGAAACAATCAACACTTTAGAGGGATTCAGCACTCCCATGGAGCATGGCTAGCTAGATTCAAGCATCTCTTGGAGCTGCTAACACATAACTGCCGGGAGGATCTTCATCCTTTCCTGTCTGATTACATTGTAAACTTGGGCCACTAAGACCGTGGATAGCTCGCATGGCCGGGGGGCCACAAAACCCTTTGTAACACATATGTAATTGTTCCTTTGTGAGTAATACAAAGTCAGTGGGAGCCTCTCCCACTGTCGTTCTCCCTCAAAAAAAAGTCTGAGGAGAAGCTCATGGTCAGTCATCACCCTGGGAGCTATGCCTTGAGGATTTGGCTTGGTTGCATTGGCGGCAGAGTCATGGGTGGCAGAGTCATCATTGGTGGAGTAGGATGCAGCCTTGCGAAATTGACCATCCAATGGACGAATGCCTTCATCAATGACAGCAGTAGCCTTGCCCTTTTCACCAGCTGAGGAAAATGTCCGTTTGAGGACTTCAATCGGGGGCAAGTAGCTGCAATGGTTCAGTGTATCAGCTTTGTAGTTGAGTGAAGACCTTGTTCTGATGAACATAATCCACGGAGCATAATGCTTCAACTCAAACGGTGACATTGCGACATTGGCCAGAGTCCTCATGAAGAAATCATGGAAGTTGACAGGAACGCCATGAATGATATTGAAAAGCAGATTCTTCATGATGCCAACGACTTCTTCTTCTTTTTCGAGTCGTGGCCCTTGATAGGACTCAATGTCTTCGTCAGAATGCGATAGACAGTCCGAGGCACATATAACAACTCCTTCACAAGGAATTTTGTTCTTGGGGCCTGACCTGGCCTCAAAGGCTTCATCAGCACTTGCATATAGTGATCTGTAAGCTCAGGTTCACTGTAGACGCAACAAGCAGCTTCAAGGGGAGGACTGAGAGGCAAATCCCGAAGCAATTCAGTAGTGGTGCTTTGTAGTGAGTATTTTCAGACATCCAGTCCAACACCCATGAATTCACATCTTCAGAGTCTCCGGTGATGTGCAGAGTTGCATAAAATTGAAGAATGAGTTCTTCATTCCAATCACATATGTCAGTGCAGAAATTTAACAGTCCAGCGTCGTAAAGAACACTGAGGACTGGCCCGAAGCACGGCAGAGATTCCATATCCACGTGAGGAATGTGCTCATGATCGAAGACTTTGTCTTTGTTGAACAACACTGAGGAATAAAAATTTGCCTGGCTGGCAGTCCAGAAACGCCTCTTCCTAATGCGAGCCGAGTCATAGGGGTTGTAGTCAGTGAAGAATACGTGCTCGCCGAAGAAATCATTAGCCTTGAATTTTTTCTTCCTTGAGAATGGATCCTTTGGCTTGGGCAGAGGAGTGTCAGTCAGTTGCATGACAACCTCAGGAATCGCAATCTTAGGTTCTTCAGGCTGAGGAATTTTTGGTTCCTCTTCAGTGGCAGCCTGGGTCTTCAATTCTTCATTTTCATTTTCTTCAGCACTAGTGGTTGGAACTTGTTCATGAGCTTCATCAGATCCCATTTGAACTACAGTTGCTGGGGACTGAGGAATTTGTTGCAATGGTGTGAAGAGTGGAGAGTTGGGGTGCCGACTTTCCCAAAAGTCATCATTCATCACCGGTGTGGTGCAGCCAATGTCCACATCTTCATTTTCCATTTCTTCAACGCTGGCCTCTTCAGCAGTAAACTGAGGCATAGGCGAAGAAACTGTGGGGGTTGAAGCGATTTTATCCACTTCAATTTCTTCATCCATCTGCTCTGACGAAGGAGCAGAAGGATTTTCTTCATCAGATCCGCTAGGGATCACATATTCTTCATCAAAAGGGACGATTTCCTTTGATGGCATGGAGGAAACTGGAACAACATCAACTGGATTAGCAAATGAGCTTGTCAATTTCTTCATCTTCTTTGGTGCTGAAGAATCTGAAGGAGCTGATGCTTTCCATTTCTTCACTGCTGCACGCTCTGCAGCCTTGGTCTTCTTCACATCTGATGTAGATGGAAGGATTGGAGTTGGAGTAGGCACAGGAGGAGCAGAGGAATGTGGTTGATTTTCTTCAGGCACAACTGATGCAGTTGCCCTGACCTCTTCATTTTCTTCAGGCGCACCACTAGTGGGCGCCCTGGCAGTTTCATCAGCGGCTGGAATGCAGCATCAGCCCTGGAACTCACATTTTCTTCAGCAGCCTGATTGTCATCAGCGGTGCTGGCATGTTCTTCAGTTGGCTGAGCAGATGCTTCAGCCTGAGGAATTTCTTGTTGCGATGGGGCTGCAACATTGGAGGTAAACATCTTTGTCAGTTTAACAAACCTGACCTTGGCTCCATTCCAATTAGCATAGTAAGCATTGAAAACATCGCTGAGGGTTTTGATCTCAGACTGGATCTTCACAAGTTCATCAGTTGTCATAGAGACAATGTTGTTCTTCAGGAATTTCTCCTTCCTATACTGTCTTTTCTTGAGCTGCCTGGCCTTCTCAAATTTCCATTTTTCTTCTTGGATGAAGGCAGTCAGCATATGACTTTGGCTAGGAGTCAGCTTGAAGTTAGGCATAGGAGTGTTTGGGTCCTTGTGCCAGAGATCAATGTAATCAAGGATCAACTTTGGATCCAAAAGCAGAGGCACATTTGTGCCCTTGGCTCTAGTGGCCCTGACTTGCCTATCTCTGATGATTTCAGCAAGTTCTTCATCATCAGCTTCGTCTTCTTCAGACGGCACTTGGAAGGCGACCTGCTTCTTGTGAGGACTTGGGCGAGAGCCTCGTCCAGCAGTAGTCTTAGTCTTCAGCAGAGAGGGTCCTGTTGAAGAATTTGGTGCAGCTGAGGAACTAGCTGAAGCTCCTGAGGCAATAGAGATGCCTGTAGTCCTTTGGCACGTGGCAAGATGCACAGGTGCTGAGGATTTGGTCGGAGCAGCTGAGGACTTTGGAGGGGCAGGAGCAGCGTGAGGAATTGGCCGTGAGGGCTTAGCTGAGGAAATTGGCCATGAGGGCATTGAAGAAGAGGCACTTGGCTTGTGCGCAGGCTTCTTTGCCATGGATTTCTTCGGCCTTACAGAGGCCTTAGCGGCAGCAGTAGCAGAATCGTCATTGAATTTCTTCACTGCATCTTTTGCCTGTTTGGCCAGCTTGGCCTGGCGCTTGGCCCATTCTTCAGGAAACTCCTCACTGCGTTTGATGCTAGTGGGATCTGCTTCTTGGCCAGGTGCCAATGGTGGTCTTGAGCATGGAGGAGTAACAGCGAATTTCTTCATGTACTTTGGAGTCACATATCTGTACTCCCTCCACTCTCTTGCCCATCTCCTCTCAATCTTTTGAATGCGCACCTTGCGCTGATTTTTATCCTCCTCAGGGGGTGTGCAGTACCCAGCATAGATGTCCTCAGGGATTTCAAAAGCAGTGTTGACCTCAGGCCTCTTTCCTCCTTTCTGTGCCTTCTTTCCATCAGTCATTTTCTTCAGATGAGGAATTTGGACAATTGAATTTTCTGAAGAAGTATGCAACTTTTCTTCGAGGAACGCTACAAATGAGTTAAGTTGATGAGTACCTAGTGATTCAGCAGCAGACATGAGTACCTGTGAACAGAGTATAGTTGCGAGGAATTTGGAGAGGTCATATGCGTTCTCAGAAGGTTTTTCAAAAATAATAAGTTTGAGGAATTTGACCAGATGAGTCTTGAAGAATTTCACTAAACGTTCTTTGTCTTAGGTTCCAAAGTTGTATAGGTCGAAGATCCACACAATTGAGGAACCTTGAAGAAAAATGATGCTTAGAGAAACGAATCAAGAACAGATGACATGTGAGGTGTTTAGTGTGTGAAGAATTTGAAGAATAAACACCTTTGAAGATTTTGCAGAAATCATTTGAATCAAAGAGGGCAGTAAAAGTGACTTTTAATTACCCTGAACGAAGAACACGACGAACTGTGAGGTGGAGAAGTGAAGTTCGTCTGTGCAGATCTTCTACGCCCTATCTCGGCGGAGGAAGACGGCTACGGCGGCGGCGGAGTGAAGATTTCCGCGGCCGGCGCGAGTACGGCAGCGACGAGGTCGAGGTAGTGAAGCTCTTCCTCACCGGCGACGATGAAGTAGCGGCGGCGCTAGGGTTTGAGAAGCTTGAGCTGGAGAGAGGCCGAGCAAAGTAAAGGCAGTGAGGAAGCGGCCTGGCCTTGAACTTGATAGATTTCTTAGGTGCTGGTTCATCTATCACAGAAGGTAGGTGCTCTCTTTGCGAGCCATTAGTTTCATCGAACCGCACACCTACAGTCTTCAACAACGTTCTTCACAAGGTTCTTCACAAGTTTCAACAACCCTAGCGCCGCCGCTTCCTCACTGCCTTTACTTTGCTCGGCCTCTCTCCAGCTCAAGCTTCTCAAACCCTAGCGCCGCCGCTACTTCATCGTCGCCGGTGAGGAAGAGCTTCACTACCTCGACCTCGTCGCTGCCGTACTCGCGCCGGCCGCGGAAATCTTCACTCCGCCGCCGCCGTAGCCGTCTTCCTCCGCCGAGATAGGGCGTAGAAGATCTGCACAGACGAACTTCACTTCTCCACCTCACAGTTCGTCGTGTTCTTCGTTCAGGGTAATTAAAAGTCACTTTTACTGCCCTCTTTGATTCAAATGATTTCTGCAAAATCTTCAAAGGTGTTTATTCTTCAAATTCTTCACACACTAAACACCTCACATGTCATCTGTTCTTGATTCGTTTCTCTAAGCATCATTTTTCTTCAAGGTTCCTCAATTGTGTGGATCTTCGACCTATACAACTTTGGAACCTAAGACAAAGAACGTTTAGTGAAATTCTTCAAGACTCATCTGGTCAAATTCCTCAAACTTATTATTTTTGAAAAACCTTCTGAGAACGCATATGACCTCTCCAAATTCCTCGCAACTATACTCTGTTCACAGGTACTCATGTCTGCTGCTGAATCACTAGGTACTCATCAACTTAACTCATTTGTAGCGTTCCTCGAAGAAAAGTTGCATACTTCTTCAGAAAATTCAATTGTCCAAATTCCTCATCTGAAGAAAATGACTGATGGAAAGAAGGCACAGAAAGGAGGAAAGAGGCCTGAGGTCAACACTGCTTTTGAAATCCCTGAGGACATCTATGCTGGGTACTGCACACCCCCTGAGGAGGATAAAAATCAGCGCAAGGTGCGCATTCAAAAGATTGAGAGGAGATGGGCAAGAGAGTGGAGGGAGTACAGATATGTGACTCCAAAGTACATGAAGAAATTCGCTGTTACTCCTCCATGCTCAAGACCACCATTGGCACCTGGCCAAGAAGCAGATCCCACTAGCATCAAACGCAGTGAGGAGTTTCCTGAAGAATGGGCCAAGCGCCAGGCCAAGCTGGCCAAACAGGCAAAAGATGCAGTGAAGAAATTCAATGACGATTCTGCTACTGCTGCCGCTAAGGCCTCTGTAAGGCCGAAGAAATCCATGGCAAAGAAGCCTGCGCACAAGCCAAGTGCCTCTTCTTCAATGCCCTCATGGCCAATTTCCTCAGCTAAGCCCTCACGGCCAATTCCTCACGCTGCTCCTGCCCCTCCAAAGTCCTCAGCTGCTCCGACCAAATCCTCAGCACCTGTGCATCTTGCCACGTGCCAAAGGACTACAGGCATCTCTATTGCCTCAGGAGCTTCAGCTAGTTCCTCAGCTGCACCAAATTCTTCAACAGGACCCTCTCTGCTGAAGACTAAGACTACTGCTGGACGAGGCTCTCGCCCAAGTCCTCACAAGAAGCAGGTCGCCTTCCAAGTGCCGTCTGAAGAAGACGAAGCTGATGATGAAGAACTTGCTGAAATCATCAGAGATAGGCAAGTCAGGGCCACTAGAGCCAAGGGCACAAATGTGCCTCTGCTTTTGGATCCAAAGTTGATCCTTGATTACATTGATCTCTGGCACAAGGACCCAAACACTCCTATGCCTAACTTCAAGCTGACTCCTAGCCAAAGTCATATGCTGACTGCCTTCATCCAAGAAGAAAAATGGAAATTTGAGAAGGCCAGGCAGCTCAAGAAAAGACAGTATAGGAAGGAGAAATTCCTGAAGAACAACATTGTCTCTATGACAACTGATGAACTTGTGAAGATCCAGTCTGAGATCAAAACCCTCAGCGATGTTTTCAATGCTTACTATGCTAATTGGAATGGAGCCAAGGTCAGGTTTGTTAAACTGACAAAGATGTTTACCTCCAATGTTGCAGCCCCATCGCAACAAGAAATTCCTCAGGCTGAAGCATCTGCTCAGCCAACT
>NW_027332490.1:2500-5000 GCF_002575655.3 Aegilops tauschii subsp. strangulata
CGAGGCTGACACACGTACATGGACCCATGAACGGGCTGTACGTGGACACGGGGAAAAAGGGGTTGACACCCGTCATGGACGGAACGGGACGTGCGCCATGGAAAACTGGCAAAACCACGTACGAGGCACACACACGCACGCGGACCCGTGAACGGGCTGTACGTGGACACGGGAAAAAAGGGGCCGACGCCCATCGTGGACGAAACCGGACGCGCGCCCTGGAAAACATGGCAAAACCACATACGAGGCACACACACGTACACGGACCCGTGAACGGGCTGTACGTGGACACGGAAAAAACTGGCTGACGCCCGTTGTGGACGGAACTGGACGCGCGCCATGGAAAACTGGGCAAACCCACGTACGAGGCCATGCACGTACACGGACACGTGAACGGGTACGAGTGGTCCGGGAGATATAAGGCCCATACGCCATGGAAACCGGGTCAAAACTAGCTAATGATGGTCAAGAAACGGTGCCATGGCAGCGAAAACATGTCTCATGGCAGAAAAACGCTGCCACGGCAGTGTTTCAAAACAGTGTACCCCTCCTTCACAAACTGAAGGGCAGGGTTCCCAATGGGGGCTAAAACCCTCGGGTATAGTAGGGAGGAGGGGTCCTTCCTGGTGGGCGTACGGAACACGGGTGGTTTTTCTTAGGAAAAACACTTGTTTTCTCGTATGCCCATCCTTTCCCAACGTTGCCTCGGATGTCCCGTCGTTATGCCATCACGAAGGTGCTGGCCCGGTCCCGTGTACGTCTCGTGAGAAATCCTGACCCTACATCCGAACGTGGCTCGGGAAACAGGAAAGTACCCCGTTACGTACACGATTCGACCGACGGTAAATAGTCGCAACGGTGTCCCTCGAATGTCGCCTCCGGAAAACCATTGTGCCCCGGGGGCAACGTCATCGCTGGCCCGGTCCCCTGTACGTCTAAAGTGAAATTCTGACCCAACAGCCGAATGCGGCTCGGGAAACAGGAAAGTAGCCCGTTTCGTGCACGATAAGACCGTCGGATAACGTTGCACCGACGTCCCGATTAAGTTGACTTCGGAAAATCGTTGCATCCGTAACTTTATTGCTGCGGGTGTGACACACGCGTGATTTGGCCTTGCAGGACGCCTTCGTGCAAGCGATCCTACCATGCTCTGCACGGGCGGAGGCTTGGTTGGTTTGACCGCTTGTTGGCTACTAAACGCATGAGTAGCTTTGGACCCGTGTCTGCCGGTAGATCCCCTGTTGTACTACAGCCGACTACCGGCGCCATGTCTCGTCCCTCGTGTGGCTTCGAATCGCTGGATTAAGAGTGCTTGCATGCTAGTACCCGACCTACGGGATGTGGTGCTTCGGATAATTGTTGCCTCGCGGCGGACGCCGTTTGGGTGTGCCGCCGCGGCCAAATAGCGCTTGCGGCATTGCCTCGTGGCGCTGGCATGTTACGTGCCTGCTGCTATCAAGGCAACCTCGCTCCCGCTTTTGGTCTCGGATGCTGCTAACGATAAAGGGTCGTGGCCCTTTCGGTTGCCTCGACCCGACCCAAAGCTCTCTGAATTGAGAACAACCGGAACAGGAGTTGCCTCTACCTCTACACAGTTACGTGTGTGACTCTCTGCGCCGGTCCTCAAGGAGGATGAGCTGTGCCGCTCAAGAGCGACAACCGGCCTGGCTGTTTCCTCTGAGTTTCCACGAAAGTGGAAGCGTAGGACGATGGTCGTGCTGCGCGTCACCAAGGACGTGCTACCTGGTTGATCCTGCCAGCAGTCATATGCTTGTCTCAAAGATTAAGCCATGCATGTGCAATGTGGCACCCCGGCTCAGAGAAACCGGAACGCCCCGTATTCCAGCCCAGAGATCGAGGAGAAGTCTTCTGGAATACGGCATTGCTTAGCATAGAACAAATCAGCTCTTTATTAAAATCTATATGGGTACAATTGGATTACTTCGGCACGGCGACAATACACCTGCCACAGTTGCTCCAAGCAAGCAGCAGAACAACACGATGTAGCGGAATGACTACTGGTAGCGGAAAAGCGACGACGGCGGTGAACTCCAGTCCGCAGGGACTCTGGCTGGAACGCTTATCCAAGAGCGCAAACAAGGGGTCCACGGCAAACAAGCAATCATATCTGGCATGACCTACAAACTGGCATGACACGCCAGGTCAGTACATTGAATGTACTTGCAAGCTCACAGCAACCAAAGCAATCAAGACAAGCAATAGCATGGCAATTATAGATTATTAAGCAATGATTAACATGATTCTATCAGATCAACCATAGCATGGGCAAGATGATACATCTAGAACAATACGAGCATGGCATAAACATATGAACATGATGAGACTAGCATGCCACATGATGAACTATCATGCACCAACTTACTCTGTTCGGGTTACATCGTAACCACCACATGTATCACTTACCATCACGGACATCACACGATCATCTCAGGATCCAATCAAGCTTGGTATTAACAATACCGTAGTAATCATACATGAC
>NW_027332491.1:0-96974 GCF_002575655.3 Aegilops tauschii subsp. strangulata
CTGTCAACTTTCTTGCACATGCTATGTGGATGAAATGATGATACCATGCCAACTTTCAACCCTTTTCAGAGTTCATTTGAAATGCTTTTCAATTTTAGGGTCTTATAGCTCAAAATAATTAGTAAATGCATGAAAAATAACAAATGAAGTCAGAAAGGATCGAAAAATGATAATGTGGCTTTGAATGGTGCATTTTGAACACACAAAAAGTCTGGAGTTCAAATAAATTTTAAAAATGAAATCCTTTGTAACAGACTTGTTTCCGTATGAAATCCTGATACTTTGAAAGAGATTGTCCGTTTTGTACACGAAGTGCATCCAGTTTTTGCCGGGACTCTCTCAACTTTCTTGCACATGCTATGTGGATGAAATGATGATACCATGCCAACTTTCAACCTTTTCAGAGTTCATTTGAAATGCTTTTTCAATTTTAGGGTCTTATAGCTCAAAATAATTAGTAAATGCATGAAAAATAACAAATGAAGTCAGAAAGGATCGAAAAATGATGATGTGGCTTTGAATGGTGCATTTTGAACACACAAAAAAGTCGGGAGTTCAAATAAGTTTTAAAAATGAAATCCCTTTGTAACAGACGAGTTTCCGTATGAAATCCTGATACTTTGAAAGAGATTGTCCCTTTTGTACACGAAGTGCATCCAGTATTTGTCGGGACCCTCTCAACTTTCTTGCACATGCTATGTGGATGAAATGATGATACCATGCCAACTTTCAACCTTTTCAGAGTTCATTTGAAATGCTTTTCAATTTAGGGTCTTATAGCTCAAAATAATTAGTAAATGCATGAAAAATAACAAATGAAGTCAGAAAGGATCGAAAAATGATAATGTGGCTTTGAATGGTGCATTTTGAACACACAAAAAGTCTGGAGTTCAAATAAGATTTCAAAAATGAAATCCCTTTGTAACAGACGAGTTTCCGTATGAAATCCTGATACTTTGAAAGAGATTGTCCGGTTTTGTACACGAAGTGCATCCAGTTTTTGCCGGGACCCTCTCAACTTTCTTGCACATGCTATGTGGATGAAATGATGATACCATGCCAACTTTCAACCTTTTCAGAGTTCATTTGAAATGCTTTTCAATTTTAGGGTCTTATAGCTCAAAATAATTAGTAAATGCATGAAAAATAACAAATGAAGTCAGAAAGGATCGAAAAATGATGATGTGGCTTTGAATGGTGCATTTTGAACACACAAAAAGTCGGGAGTTCAAATAAGTTTTAAAAAATGAAATCCCTTTGTAACAGACGAGTTTCCGTATGGAATCCTGATACTTTGAAAGAGATTGTCCGTTTTGTACACGAAGTGCATCCAGGTTTTGCCGGGACCCTCTCAACTTTCTTTCACATGCTATGTGGATGAAATGATGATACCATGCCAACTTTCAACCTTTTCAAAGTTCATTTGAAATGCTTTTAAATTTTAGGGTCTTATAGCTCAAAATAATTAGTAAATGCATGAAAAATAACAAATGAAGTCAGAAAGGATCGAAAAATGATGATGTGGCTTTGAATGGTGCATTTTGAACACACAAAAAGTCTGGAGTTCAAATAAGTTTTAAAAAATGAAATCCCTTTGTAACAGACGAGTTTCCGTATGAAATCCTGATACTTTGAAAGAGATTGTCCGTTTTGTACACGAAGTGCATCCAGTTTTTGCCGGGACCCTCTCAACTTTCTTTCACATGCTATGTGGATGAAATGATGATACCATGCCAACTTTCAACCTTTTCAAATTTCATTTGAAATGCTTTTCAATTTTAGTGTCTTATAGCTCAAAATAATTAGTAAATGCATGAAAAATAACAAATGAAGTCAGAAAGGATCGAAAAATGATAATGTGGCTTTGAATGGTGCATTTTGAACACAACAAAAAGTCAGGAGTTCAAATAAGTTTTAAAAAATGAAATCCCTTTGTAACAGACGAGTTTCCGTATGAAATCCTGATACTTTGAAAGAGATTGTCCGTTTTGTACACGAAGTGCATCCAGTTTTTGTCGGGACCCTCTCAACTTTCTTGCACATGCTATGTGGATGAAATGATGATACCATGCCAACTTTCAACCTTTTCAGAGTTCATTTGAAATGATTTTCAATTTTAGGGTCTTATAGCTCAAAATAATTAGTAAATGCATGAAAAATAACAAATGAAGTCAGAAAGGATCGAAAAATGATGATGTGGCTTTGAATGGTGCATTTTGAACACACAAAAAGTCAGGAGTTCAAATAAGTTTTAAAAAATGAAATCCCTTTGTAACAGACGAGTTTCCGTATGAAATCCTGATACATTGAAAGAGATTGTCCCTTTTGTACACGAAGTGCATCCAGTATTTGTCGGGACCCTCTCAACTTTCTTGCACATGCTATGTGGATGAAATGATGATACCATGCCAACTTTCAACCTTTTCAGAGTTCATTTGAAATGCTTTTCAATTTTAGGGTCTTATAGCTCAAAATAATTAGTAAATGCATGAAAAATAACAAATGAAGTCAGAAAAGATTGAAAAATGATGATGTGGCTTTGAATGGTGCATTCTGAACACACAAAAAGTCAGGAGTTCAAATAAGTTTTTAAAAATAAAATCCCTTTGTAACATATGTGTTTCCGTATGAAATCCTGATACTTTGAAAGAGATTGTCCGTTTTGTACACGAAGTGCATCCAGTTTTTGCCGGGACCCTCTCAACTTTCTTGCACATGCTATGTGGATGAAATGATGATACCATGCAACTTTCAACCTTTTCAGAGTTCATTTGAAATGCTTTTCAATTTTAGGGTCTTATAGCTCAAAATAATTAGTAAATGCATGAAAAATAACAAATGAAGTCAGAAAGGATCGAAAAATGATGATGTGGCTTTGAATGGTGCATTTCGAACACACAAAAAGTCTGGAGTTCAAATAAGTTTTAAAAAATGAAATCCCTTTGTAACAGACGAGTTTCCGTATGAAATCCTGATACTTTGAAAGAGATTGTCCCTTTTGTACACGAAGTGCATCCAGTATTTGTCGGGACCCTCTCAATTTTCTTGCACATGCTATGTGGATGAAATGATGATACCATGCCAACTTTCAACCTTTTCAGAGTTCATTTGAAATGATTTTCAATTTTAGGGGTCTTATAGCTCAAAATAATTAGTAAATGCATGAAAAATATCAAATGAAGTCAGAAAGGATCGAAAAATGATCATGTGGCTTTGAATGGTGCATTCTGAACACACAAAAGTCTGGAGTTCAAATAAGTTTTAAAAAATGAAATTCCTTTGTAACAGACGAGTTTCCGTATGAAATCCTGATACTTTGAAAGAGATTGTCCGTTTTGTACACGAAGTGCATCCAGTTTTTGCCGGGACCCTCTCAACTTTCTTGCACATGCTATGTGGATGAAATGATGATACCATGCCAACTTTCAACCTTTTCAGAGTTCATTTGAAATGCTTTTCAATTTTAGGGTCTTATAGCTCAAAATAATTAGTAAATGCATGAAAAATAACAAATGAAGTCAGAAAAGATTGAAAAATGATGATGTGGCTTTGAATGGTGCATTCTGAACACACAAAAAGTCAGGAGTTCAAATAAGTTTTTAAAAATGAAATCCCTTTGTAACATATGTGTTTCCGTATGAAATCCTGATACTTTGAAAGAGATTGTCCGTTTTGTACACGAAGTGCATCCAGTTTTTGCCGGGACCCTCTCAACTTTCTTGCACATGCTATGTGGATGAAATGATGATACCATGCCAACTTTCAACCTTTTCAGAGTTCATTTGAAATGCTTTTCAATTTTAGGGTCTTATAGCTCAAAATAATTAGTAAATGCATGAAAATAACAAATGAAGTCAGAAGGATCGAAAAATGATGATGTGGCTTTGAATGGTGCATTTCGAACACACAAAAAGTCTGGAGTTCAAATAAGTTTTAAAAAATGAAATCCCTTTGTAACAGACGAGTTTCCGTATGAAATCCTGATACTTTGAAAGAGATTGTCCGTTTTGTACACGAAGTGCATCCAGTTTTTGCCGGGACCCTCTCAACTTTCTTGCACATGCTATGTGGATGAAATGATGATACCATGCCAACTTTCAACCTTTTCAGAGTTCATTTGAAATGATTTTCAATTTTAGGGTCTTATAGCTCAAAATAATTAGTAAATGCATGAAAAATATCAAATGAAGTCAGAAAGGATCGAAAAATGATCATGTGGCTTTGAATGGTGCATTCTGAACACACAAAAAGTCTGGAGTTCAAATAAGTTTTAAAAAATGAAATTCCTTTGTAACAGACGAGTTTCCGTATGAAATCCTGATACTTTGAAAGAGATTGTCCGTTTTGTACACGAAGTGCATCCAGTTTTTGCCGGGACCCTCTCAACTTTCTTGCACATGCTATGTGGATGAAATGATGATACCATGCCAACTTTCAACCTTTTCAGAGTTCATTTGAAATGCTTTTCAATTTCAGGGTTTTATAGCTCAAAATAATTAGTAAATGCATGAAAAATAACAAATGAAGTCAGAAAGGATCGAAAAATGATAATGTGGCTTTGAATGGTGCATTTTGAACACACAAAAAGTCTGGAGTTCAAATAAGATTTAAAAAATGAAATCCCTTTGTAACAGACGAGTTTCCGTATGAAATCCTGATACTTTGAAAGAGATTGTCCGTTTTGTACACGAAGTGCATCCAGTTTTTGCCGGGACCCTCTCAACTTTCTTGCACATGCTATGTGGATGAAATGATGATACCATGCCAACTTTCAACCTTTTCAGAGTTCATTTGAAATGATTTTCAATTTTAGGGTCTTATAGCTCAAAATAATTAGTAAATGCATGAAAAATATCAAATGAAGTCAGAAAGGATCGAAAAATGATCATGTGGCTTTGATGGTGCATTCTGAACACACAAAAAGTCTGGAGTTCAAATAAGTTTTAAAAAATGAAATTCCTTTGTAACAGACGAGTTTCCGTATGAAATCCTGATACTTTGAAAGAGATTGTCCGTTTTGTACACGAAGTGCATCCAGTTTTTGCCGGGACCCTCTCAACTTTCTTGCACATGCTATGTGGATGAAATGATGATACCATGCCAACTTTCAACCTTTTCAGAGTTCATTTGAAATGCTTTTCAATTTCAGGGTTTTATAGCTCAAAATAATTAGTAAATGCATGAAAAATAACAAATGAAGTCAGAAAGGATCGAAAAATGATGATGTGGCTTTGAATGGTGCATTTTGAACACACAAAAAGTCAGGAGTTCAAATAAGTTTTAAAAAATGAAATCCCTTTGTAACAGACGAGTTTCCGTATGAAATCCTGATACTTTGAAAGAGATTGTCCCTTTTGTACACGAAGTGCATCCAGTATTTGTCGGGACCCTCTCAACTTTCTTGCACATGCTATGTGGATGAAATGATGATACCATGCCAACTTTCAACCTTTTCAGAGTTCATTTGAAATGCTTTTCAATTTTAGGGTCTTATAGCTCAAAATAATTAGTAAATGCATGAAAAATAACAAATGAAGTCAGAAAACATTGAAAAATGATCATGTGGCTTTGAATGGTGCATTCTGATCACACAAAAAGTCAGGAGTTCAAATAAGTTTTCAAAAATGAAATCCCTTTGTAACATATGTGTTTCCGTATGAAATCCTGATACTTTGAAAGAGATTGTCCGTTTTGTACACGAAGTGCATCCAGTTTTTGCTGGGACCCTCTCAACTTTCTTGCACATGCTATGTGGATGAAATGATGATACCATGCCAACTTTCAACCTTTTCAGAGTTCATTTGAAATGCTTTTCAATTTTAGGGTCTTATAGCTCAAAATAATTAGTAAATGCATGAAAAATAACTTATGAAGTCAGAAAAGATTGAAAAATGATGATGTGGCTTTTGAATGGTGCATTCTGAACACACAAAAAGTCAGGAGTTCAAATAAGTTTTAAAAAATGAAATGCCTTTGTAACAGACGAGTTTCCGTATGAAATCCTGATACTTTGAAAGAGATTGTCCGTTTTGTACACGAAGTGCATCAAGTTTTTGTCGGGACCCTCTCAACTTTCTTGCACATGCTATGTGGATGAAATGATGATACCATGCCAACTTTCAACTTTTTCAGAGTTCATTTGAAATGCTTTTCAATTTTAGGGTCTTATAGCTCAAAATAATTAGTAAATGCATGAAAAATAACAAATGAAGTCAGAAAGGATCGAAAAATGATCATGTGGCTTTGAATGGTGCATTCTCAACACACAAAAAGTCAGGAGTTCAAATAAGTTTTAAAAAATGAAATCCCTTTGTAACAGACGAGTTTCCGTGTGAAATCCTGATACTTTGAAAGAGATTGTCCGTTTTGTACACGAAGTGCATCCAGTTTTTGCCGGGACCCTCTCAACTTTCTTGCACATTCTATGTGGATGAAATGATGATACCATGCCAACTTTCAACCTTTTCAGAGTTCATTTGAAATGATTTTCAATTTTAGGGTCTTATAGCTCAAAATAATTAGTAAATGCATGAAAAATAACAAATGAAGTCAGAAAGGATCGAAAAATGATGATGTGGCTTTGAATGGTGCATTTTGAACACACAAAAAGTCAGGAGTTCAAAGAAGTTTTAAAAAATGAAATCCCTTTGTAACAGACGAGTTTCCGTATGAAATCCTGATACTTTGAAAGAGATTGTCCCTTTTGTACACGAAGTGCATCCAGTATTTGTCGGGACCCTCTCAACTTTCTTGCACATGCTATGTGGATGAAATGATGATACCATGCCAACTTTCAACTTTTTCAGAGTTCATTTGAAATGCTTTTCAATTTTAGGGTCTTATAGCTCAAAATAATTAGTAAATGCATGAAAAATAACAAATGAAGTCAGAAAGGATCGAAAAATGATCATGTGGCTTTGAATGGTGCATTCTGAACACACAAAAAGTCTGGAGTTCAAATAAGTTTTAAAAAATGAAATCCCTTTGTAACAGACGAGTTTCCGTATGAAATCCTGATACTTTGAAAGAGATTGTCCCTTTTGTACACGAAGTGCATCCAGTATTTGCCGGGACCCTCTCAACTTTCTTGCACATGCTATGTGGATGAAATGATGATACCATGCCAACTTTCAACCTTTTCAGAGTTCATTTGAAATGCTTTTCAATTTTAGGGTCTTATAGCTCAAAATAATTAGTAAATGCATGAAAAATAACAAATGAAGTCAGAAAATATTGAAAAATGATCATGTGGCTTTGAATGGTGCATTCTCAACACACAAAAAGTCTGGAGTTCAAATAAGTTTTAAAAAATGAAATCCCTTTGTAACAGACGAGTTTCCGTATGAAATCCTGATACTTTGAAAGAGATTGTCCGTTTTGTACACGAAGTGCATCCAGTTTTTGCCGGGACCCTCTCAACTTTCTTGCACATGCTATGTGGATGAAATGATGATACCATGCCAACTTTCAACCTTTTCAGAGTTCATTTGAAATGATTTTCAATTTTAGGGTCTTATAGCTCAAACTAATTAGTAAATGCATGAAAAATAACAAATGAAGTCAGAAAGGATCGAAAAATGATGATGTGGCTTTGAATGGTGCATTTTGAACACACAAAAAGTCAGGAGTTCAAATAAGTTTTAAAAAATGAAATCCCTTTGTAACAGACGAGTTTCCTGAAATCCTGATACTTTGAAAGAGATTGTCCGTTTTGTACACGAAGTGCATCCAGTATTTGTCGGGACCCTCTCAACTTTCTTGCACATGCTATGTGGATGAAATGATGATACCATGCCAACTTTCAACCTTTTCAGAGTTCATTTGAAATGCTTTTCAATTTTAGGGTCTTATAGCTCAAAATAATTAGTAAATGCATGAAAAATAACAAATGAAGTCAGAAAAGATTGAAAAATGATCATGTGGCTTTGAATGGTGCATTCTGAACACACAAAAAGTCTGGAGTTCTAATAAGTTTTAAAAAATGAAATCCCTTTGTAACATATGTGTTTCCGTATGAAATCCTGATACTTTGAAAGAGATTGTCCGTTTTGTACACGAAGTGCATCCAGTTTTTGCCGGGACCCTCTCAACTTTCTTGCACATGCTATGTGGATGAAATGATGATACCATGCCAACTTTCAACCTTTTCAGAGTTCATTTGAAATGATTTTCAATTTTAGGGTCTTATAGCTCAAAATAATTAGTAAATGCATGAAAAATAACAAATGAAGTCAGAAAGGATCGAAAAATGATGATGTGGCTTTGAATGGTGCATTCTGAACACACAAAAAGTCTGGAGTTCAAATAAGTTTTAAAAAATGAAATCCCTTTCTAACAGATGAGTTTCCGTATGAAATCCTGATACTTTGAAAGAGATTGTCCATTTTGTACACGAAGTGCATCCAGTTTTTGCCGGGACCCTCTCAACTTTCTTGCACATGCTATGTGGATGAAATGATGATACCATGCCAACTTTCAACCTTTTCAAAGTTCATTTGAAATGCTTTTCAATTTTAGGGTCTTATAACTCAAAATAATTAGTAAATGCATGAAAAATAACAAATGAAGTCAGAAAGGATCGAAAAATGATAATGTGGCTTTGAATGGTGCATTTTGAACACACAAAAAGTCTGGAGTTCAAATAAGTTTTAAAAAATGAAATCCCTTGGTAACAGACGAGTTTCCGTATGAAATCCTGATACTTTGAAAGAGATTGTCCGTTTTGTACACGAAGTGCATCCAATTTTTGCCGGGACCCTCTCAACTTTCTTGCACATTCTATGTGGATGAAATGATGATACCATGCCAACTTTCAACCTTTTCAGAGTTCATTTGAAATGATTTTCAATTTTAGGGTCTTATAGCTCAAAATAATTAGTAAATGCATGAAAAATAACAAATGAAGTCAGAAAGGATCGAAAAATGATGATGTGGCTTTGAATGGTGCATTTTGAACACACAAAAAGTCAGGAGTTCAAAGAAGTTTTAAAAAATGAAATCCCTTTGTAACAGACGAGTTTCCGTATGAAATCCTGATACTTTGAAAGAGATTGTCCCTTTTGTACACGAAGTGCATCCAGTATTTGTCGGGACCCTCTCAACTTTCTTGCACATGCTATGTGGATGAAATGATGATACCATGCCAACTTTCAACTTTTTCAGAGTTCATTTGAAATGCTTTTCAATTTTAGGGTCTTATAGCTCAAAATAATTAGTAAATGCATGAAAAATAACAAATGAAGTCAGAAAGGATCGAAAAATGATCATGTGGCTTTGAATGGTGCATTCTGAACACACAAAAAGTCTGGAGTTCAAATAAGTTTTAAAAAATGAAATCCCTTTGTAACAGACGAGTTTCCGTATGAAATCCTGATACTTTGAAAGAGATTGTCCGTTTTGTACACGAAGTGCATCCAGTTTTTGCCGGGACCCTCTCAACTTTCTTGCACATGCTATGTGGATGAAATGATGATACCATGCCAACTTTCAACCTTTTCAGAGTTCATTTGAAATGCTTTTCAATTTCAGGGTCTTATAGCTCAAAATAATTAGTAAATGCATGAAAAATAACAAATGAAGTCAGAACGGATTGAAAAATGATGATGTGGCTTTGAATGGTGCATTTTGAACACACAAAAAGTCAGGAGTTCAAATAAGTTTTAAAAAATGAAATCCCTTTGTAACAGACGAGTTTCCCTATGAAATCCTGATACTTTGAAAGAGATTGTCCCTTTTGTACACGAAGTGCATCCAGTATTTGCCGGGACCCTCTCAACTTTCTTGCACATGCTATGTGGATGAAATGATGATACCATGCCAACTTTCAACCTTTTAAGAGTTCATTTGAAATGCTTTTCAATTTTAGGGTCTTATAGCTCAAAATAATTAGTAAATGCATGAAAAATAACAAATGAAGTCAGAAAACATTGAAAAATGATCATGTGGCTTTGAATGGTGCATTCCGAACACACAAAAAGTCAGGAGTTCAAATAAGTTTTTAAAAATGAAATCCCTTTGTAACATATGTGTTTCCGTATGAAATCCTGATACTTTGAAAGGGATTGTCCGTTTTGTACACGAAGTGCATCCAGTTTTTGCTGGGACCCTCTCAACATTCTTGCACATGCTATGTGGATGAAATGATGATACCATGCCAACTTTCAACCTTTTCAGAGTTCATTTGAAATGCTTTTCAATTTTAGGGTCTTATAGCTCAAAATAATTAGTAAATGCATGAAAAATAACAAATGAAGTCAGAAAAGATTGAAAAATGATGATGTGGCTTTGAATGGTGCATTCTGAACACACAAAAAGTCAGGAGTTCAAATAAGTTTTAAAAAATGAAATGCATTTGTAACAGACGAGTTTCCGTATGAAATCCTGATACTTTGAAAGAGATTGTCCGTTTTGTACACGAAGTGCATCCAGTATTTGTCGGGACCCTCTCAACTTTCTTGCACATTCTATGTGGATGAAATGATGATACCATGCCAACTTTCAACCTTTTCAGAGTTCATTTGAAATGCTTTTCAATTTTAGGGTCTTATAGCTCAAAATAATTAGTAAATGCATGAAAAATAACAAATGAAGTCAGAAAGGATTGAAAAATGATGATGTCGCTTTGAATGGTGCATTTTGAACACACAAAAATTCAGGAGTTCAAATAAGTTTTAAAAAATGAAATCCCTTTGTAACAGACGAGTTTCCGTATGAAATCCTGATACTTTGAAAGAGATTGTCCTTTTTGTACACGAAGTGCATCCAGTATTTGTCGGGACCCTCTCAACTTTCTTGCACATGCTATGTGGATGAAATGATGATACCATGCCAACTTTCAACCTTTTCAGAGTTCATTTGAAATGCTTTTCAATTTTAGGGTCTTATAGCTCAAAATAATTAGTAAATGTATGAAAAATAACAAATGAAGTCAGAAAAGATTGAAAAATGATCATGTGGCTTTGAATGGTGCATTCTGAACACACAAAAAGTCTGGAGTTCTAATAAGTTTTAAAAAATGAAATCCCTTTGTAACATATGTGTTTCCGTATGAAATCCTGATACTTTGAAAGAGATTGTCCGTTTTGTACACGAAGTGCATCCAGTTTTTGCCGGGACCCTTTCAACTTTCTTGCACATGCTATGTGGATGAAATGATGATACCATGCCAACTTTCAACCTTTTCAGAGTTCATTTGAAATGATTTTCAATTTTAGGGTCTTATAGCTCAAAATAATTAGTAAATGCATGAAAAATAACAAATGAAGTCAGAAAGGATCGAAAAATGATGATGTGGCTTTGAATGGTGCATTCTGAACACACAAAAAGTCTGGAGTTCAAATAAGTTTTAAAAAATGAAATCCCTTTCTAACAGATGAGTTTCCGTATGAAATCCTGATACTTTGAAAGAGATTGTCCATTTTGTACACGAAGTGCATCCAGTTTTTGCCGGGACCCTCTCAACTTTCTTGCACATGCTATGTGGATGAAATGATGATACCATGCCAACTTTCAACCTTTTCAAAGTTCATTTGAAATGCTTTTCAATTTTAGGGTCTTATAACTCAAAATAATTAGTAAATGCATGAAAAATAACAAATGAAGTCAGAAAGGATCGAAAAATGATAATGTGGCTTTGAATGGTGCATTTTGAACACACAAAAAGTCTGGAGTTCAAATAAGTTTTAAAAAATGAAATCCCTTGGTAACAGACGAGTTTCCGTATGAAATCCTGATACTTTGAAAGAGATTGTCCGTTTTGTACACGAAGTGCATCCAATTTTTGCCGGGACCCTCTCAACTTTCTTGCACATTCTATGTGGATGAAATGATGATACCATGCCAACTTTCAACCTTTTCAGAGTTCATTTGAAATGATTTTCAATTTTAGGGTCTTATAGCTCAAAATAATTAGTAAATGCATGAAAAATAACAAATGAAGTCAGAAAGGATCGAAAAATGATGATGTGGCTTTGAATGGTGCATTTTGAACACACAAAAAGTCAGGAGTTCAAAGAAGTTTTAAAAAATGAAATCCCTTTGTAACAGACGAGTTTCCGTATGAAATCCTGATACTTTGAAAGAGATTGTCCCTTTTGTACACGAAGTGCATCCAGTATTTGTCGGGACCCTCTCAACTTTCTTGCACATGCTATGTGGATGAAATGATGATACCATGCCAACTTTCAACTTTTTCAGAGTTCATTTGAAATGCTTTTCAATTTTAGGGTCTTATAGCTCAAAATAATTAGTAAATGCATGAAAAATAACAAATGAAGTCAGAAAGGATCGAAAAATGATCATGTGGCTTTGAATGGTGCATTCTGAACACACAAAAAGTCTGGAGTTCAAATAAGTTTTAAAAAATGAAATCCCTTTGTAACAGACGAGTTTCCGTATGAAATCCTGATACTTTGAAAGAGATTGTCCGTTTTGTACACGAAGTGCATCCAGTTTTTGCCGGGACCCTCTCAACTTTCTTGCACATGCTATGTGGATGAAATGATGATACCATGCCAACTTTCAACCTTTTCAGAGTTCATTTGAAATGCTTTTCAATTTCAGGGTCTTATAGCTCAAAATAATTAGTAAATGCATGAAAAATAACAAATGAAGTCAGAACGGATTGAAAAATGATGATGTGGCTTTGAATGGTGCATTTTGAACACACAAAAAGTCAGGAGTTCAAATAAGTTTTAAAAAATGAAATCCCTTTGTAACAGACGAGTTTCCCTATGAAATCCTGATACTTTGAAAGAGATTGTCCCTTTTGTACACGAAGTGCATCCAGTATTTGCCGGGACCCTCTCAACTTTCTTGCACATGCTATGTGGATGAAATGATGATACCATGCCAACTTTCAACCTTTTAAGAGTTCATTTGAAATGCTTTTCAATTTTAGGGTCTTATAGCTCAAAATAATTAGTAAATGCATGAAAAATAACAAATGAAGTCAGAAAACATTGAAAAATGATCATGTGGCTTTGAATGGTGCATTCCGAACACACAAAAAGTCAGGAGTTCAAATAAGTTTTTAAAAATGAAATCCCTTTGTAACATATGTGTTTCCGTATGAAATCCTGATACTTTGAAAGGGATTGTCCGTTTTGTACACGAAGTGCATCCAGTTTTTGCTGGGACCCTCTCAACATTCTTGCACATGCTATGTGGATGAAATGATGATACCATGCCAACTTTCAACCTTTTCAGAGTTCATTTGAAATGCTTTTCAATTTTAGGGTCTTATAGCTCAAAATAATTAGTAAATGCATGAAAAATAACAAATGAAGTCAGAAAAGATTGAAAAATGATGATGTGGCTTTGAATGGTGCATTCTGAACACACAAAAAGTCAGGAGTTCAAATAAGTTTTAAAAAATGAAATGCATTTGTAACAGACGAGTTTCCGTATGAAATCCTGATACTTTGAAAGAGATTGTCCGTTTTGTACACGAAGTGCATCCAGTATTTGTCGGGACCCTCTCAACTTTCTTGCACATTCTATGTGGATGAAATGATGATACCATGCCAACTTTCAACCTTTTCAGAGTTCATTTGAAATGCTTTTCAATTTTAGGGTCTTATAGCTCAAAATAATTAGTAAATGCATGAAAAATAACAAATGAAGTCAGAAAGGATTGAAAAATGATGATGTCGCTTTGAATGGTGCATTTTGAACACACAAAAATTCAGGAGTTCAAATAAGTTTTAAAAAATGAAATCCCTTTGTAACAGACGAGTTTCCGTATGAAATCCTGATACTTTGAAAGAGATTGTCCTTTTTGTACACGAAGTGCATCCAGTTTTTGCCGGGACCCTCTCAACATTCTTGCACATGCTATGTGAATGAAATGATGATACCATGCCAACTTTCAACCTTTTCAGAGTTCATTTGAAATTCTTTTCAATTTTAGGGTCTTATAGCTCAAAATAATTAGTAAATGCATGAAAAATAACAAATGAAGTCAGAAAGGATCCAAAAATGATGATGTGGCTGTGAATGGTGCATTTTGAACACACAAAAAGTCAGGAGTTCAAATAAGTTTTAAAAAATGAAATCCCTTTGTAACAGACGAGTTTCCCTATGAAATCCTGATACTTTGAAAGAGATTGTCCGTTTTGTACATGAAGTGCATCCTGTTTTATCCGGGACCCTCTCAACTTTCTTGCACATGCTATGTGGATGAAATGATGATACCATGCCTACTTTCAACCTTTTCAGAGTTCATTTGAAATGCTTTTCAATTTTAGGGTCTTATAGCTCAAAATAATTAGTAAATGCATGAAAAATAACAAATGAAGTCAGAAAGGATCGAAAAATGATGATGTGGCTTTGAATGGTGCATTTTGAACACACAAAAAGTCAGGAGTTCTAATAAGTTTTAAAAAATGAAATCCCTTTGTAACAGACGAGTTTCCGTATGGAATCCTGATACTTTGAAAGAGATTGTCCGTTTTGTACACGAAGTGCATCCAGTTTTTGCAGGGACCCTCTCAACTTTCTTGCACATGCTATGTGGATGAAATGATGATACCATGCCAACTTTCAACCTTTTCAGAGTTCATTTGAAATGCTTTTCAATTTTAGGGTCTTATAGCTCAAAATAATTAGTAACTGCATGAAAAATAACAAATGAAGTCAGAAAGGATCGAAAAATGATAATGTGGCTTTGAATGGTGCATTTTGAACACACAAAAAGTCTGGAGTTCAAATAAGTTTTAAAAAATGAAATCCCTTTGTAACAGACGAGTTTCCGTATGAAATCCTGATACTTTGAAAGAGATTGTCCATTTTGTACACGAAGTGCATCCAGTTTTTGCCGGGACCCTCTCAACTTTCTTGCACATGCTATGTGGATGAAATGATGATACCATGCCAACTTTCAACCTTTTCAGAGTTCATTTGAAATGCTTTTCAATTTTAGGGTCTTATAGCTCAAAATAATTAGTAAATGCATGAAAAATAACAAATGAAGTCAGAAAGGATCGAAAAATGATGATGTGGCTTTGAATGGTGCATTCTGAACACACAAAA
Source organism: Aegilops tauschii subsp. strangulata (assembly GCF_002575655.3). Lineage (NCBI taxonomy): Eukaryota > Viridiplantae > Streptophyta > Magnoliopsida > Poales > Poaceae > Aegilops > Aegilops tauschii. The sequence goes on from NW_027332491.1 coordinate 15,031, forward strand.
AGTCAGGAGTTCAAATAAGTTTTAAAAAATGAAATCCCTTTGTAACAGACGAGTTTCCGTATGAAATCCTGATACTTTGAAAGAGATTGTCCCTTTTGTACACGAAGTGCATCCAGTATTTGTCGGGACCCTCTCAACTTTCTTGCACATGCTATGTGGATGAAATGATGATACCATGCCAACTTTCAACCTTTTCAGAGTTCATTTGAAATGCTTTTCAATTTTAGGGTCTTATAGCTCAAAATAATTAGTAAATGCATGAAAAATAACAAATGAAGTCAGAAAGGATCGAAAAATGATGATGTGGCTTTGAATGGTGCATTTTGAACACACAAAAAGTCAGGAGTTCAAATAAGTTTTAAAAAATGAAATCCCTTCGTAACAGACGAGTTTCCGTATGAAATCCTGATACTTTGAAAGAGATTGTCCGTTTTGTACACGAAGTGCATCCAGTTTTTGCCGGGACCCTCTCAACTTTCTTGCACATGCTATGTGGATGAAATGATGATACCATGCCAACTTTCAACCTTTTCAGAGTTCATTTGAAATGCTTTCCAATTTTAGGGTCTTATAGCTCAAAATAATTAGTAAATGCATGAAAAATAACAAATGAAGTCAGAAAAGATTGAAAAATGATCAGGTGGCTTTGAATGGTGCATTCTGAACACACAAAAAGTCAGGAGTTCAAATAAGTTTAAAAAAATGAAATGCCTTTGTAACAGACGAGTTTTCGCATGAAATCCTGATACTTTGAAAGAGATTGTCCGTTTTGTACACGAAGTGCATCCAGTATTTGTCGGGACCCTCTCAACTTTCTTGCACATTCTATGTGGATGAAATGATGATACCATGCCAACTTTCAACCTTTTCAGAGTTCATTTGAAATGCTTTTCAATTTTAGGGTCTTATAGCTCAAAATAATTAGTAAATGCATGAAAAATAACAAATGAAGTCAGAAAGGATTGAAAAATGATCATGTGGCTTTGAATGGTGCATTTTGAACACACAAAAATTCAGGAGTTCAAATAAGTTTTAAAAAATGAAATCCCTTTGTAACAGACGAGTTTCCGTATGAAATCCTGATACTTTGAAAGAGATTGTCCGTTTTGTACACGAAGTGCATCCAGTTTTTGCCGGGACCCTCTCAACTTTCTTGCACATGCTATGTGAATGAAATGATGATACCATGCCAACTTTCAACCTTTTCAGAGTTCATTTGAAATGCTTTTCAATTTTAGGGTCTTATAGCTCAAAATAATTAGTAAATGCATGAAAAATAACAAATGAAGTCAGAAAGGATCGAAAAATGATGATGTGGCTTTGAATGGTGCATTTTGAACACACAAAAAGTCAGGAGTTCAAATAAGTTTTAAAAAATGAAATCCCTTTGTAACAGACGAGTTTCCGTGTGAAATCCTGATACTTTGAAAGAGATTGTCCGTTTTGTACACGAAGTGCATCCAGTTTTTGTCGGGACCCTCTCAACTTTCTTGCACATGCTATGTGGATGAAATGATGGTACCATGCAAACTTTCAACCTTTTCAGAGTTCATTTGAAATGCTTTTCAATTTTAGAGTCTTATAGCTGAAAATAATTAGTAAATGCATGAAAAATAACAAATGAAGTCAGAAAGGATCAAAAATGATGATGTGGCTTTGAATGGTGCATTTTGAACACACAAAAAGTCAGGAGTTCAAATAAGTTTTAAAAAATGAAATCCCTTTGTAACAGACAAGTTTCCGTATGGAATCCTGATACTTTGAAAGAGATTGTCCGTTTTGTACACGAAGTGCATCCAGTTTTTGCCGGGACCCTCTGAACTTTCTTGCACATGCTATGTGGATGAAATGATGATACCATGCCAACTTTCAACCTTTTCAGAGTTCATTTGAAATGCTTTTCAATTTTAGGGTCTTATAGCACAAAATAATTAGTAAATGCATGAAAAATAACAAATGAAGTCAGAAAGGATCGAAAAATGATAATGTGGCTTTGAATGGTGCATTTTGAACACACAAAAAGTCTGGAGTTCAAATAAGTTTTAAAAAATGAAATCCCTTTGTAACAGACGAGTTTCCGTATGAAATCCTGATACTTTGAAAGAGATTGTCCGTTTTGTACACGAAGTGCATCCAGTTTTTGCCGGGACCCTCTCAACTTTCTTGCACATGCTATGTGGATGAAATGATGATTCCATGCCAAATTTCAACCTTTTCAGAGTTCCTTTGAAATGCTTTTCAATTTTAGGGTCTTATAGCTCAAAATAATTAGTAAATGCATGAAATATAACAAATGAAGTCAGAAAAGATTGAAAAATGATCATGTGGCTTTGAATGGTGCATTCTGAACACACAAAAAGTCAGGAGTTCAAATAAGTTTTAAAAAATGAAATGCCTTTGTAACAGACGAGTTTCCATATGAAATCCTGATACTTTGAAAGAGATTGTCCGTTTTGTACACGAAGTGCATCCAGTATTTGTCGGGACCCTCTCAACTTTCTTGCACATTCTATGTGGATGAAATGATGATACCATGCCAACTTTCAACCTTTTCAGAGTTCATTTGAAATGCTTTTACATTTTAGGGTCTTATAGCTCAAAATAATTAGTAAATGCATGAAAAATAACAAATGAAGTCAGAAAGGATTGAAAAATGTTGATGTGGCTTTGAATGGTGCATTTTGAACACACAAAAATTCAGGAGTTCAAATAAGTTTTAAAAAATGAAATCCCTTTTTAACAGACGAGTTTCCGTATGAAATCCTGATACTTTGAAAGAGATTGTCCGTTTTGTACACGAAGTGCATCCAGTTTTTGCCGGGACCCTCTCAACTTTCTTGCACATGCTATGTGAATGAAATGATGATACCATGCCAACTTTCAACCTTTTCAGAGTTCATTTGAAATGCTTTTCAATTTTAGGGTCTTATAGCTCAACATAATTAGTAAATGCATGAAAAATAACAAATGAAGTCAGAAAGGATCAAAAAATGCTGATGTGGCTTTGAATGGTGCATTTTGAACACACAAAAAGTCAGGAGTTCAAATAAGTTTTAAAAAATGAAATCCCTTTGTAACAGACGAGTTTCCGTATGAAATCCTGATACTTTGAAAGAGATTGTCCATTTTGTACACGAAGTGCATCCAGTTTTTGCCGGGACCCTCTCAACTTTCTTGCACATGCTATGTGGATGAAATGATGATACCATGCCAACTTTCAACCTTTTCAGAGTTCATTTGAAATGCTTTACAATTTTAGGGTCTTATTGCTCAAAATAATTAGTAAATGCATGAAAAATAACAAATGAAGTCAGAAAGGATCAAAAAATGATGATGTGGCTTTGAATGGTGCATTTTGAACACACAAAAAGTCAGGAGTTCAAATAAGTTTTAAAAAATGAAATCCCTTTGTAACAGACGAGTTTCCGTATGGAATCCTGATACTTTGAAAGAGATTGTCCGTTTTGTACACGAAGTGCATCCAGTTTTTGCCGGGACCCTCTCAACTTTCTTGCACATGCTATGTGGATGAAATGATGATACCATGCCAACTTTCAACCTTTTCAGAGTTCATTTGAAATGCTTTTCAATTTTAGGGTCTTATAGCTCAAAATAATTAGTAAATGCATGAAAAATAACAAATGAAGTCAGAAAGGATCGAAAAATGATGATGTGGCTTTGAATGGTGCATTTTGAACACACAAAAAGTCAGGAGTTCAAATAAGTTTTAAAAAATGAAATCCCTTTGTAACAGACGAGTTTCCGTATGAAATCCTGATACTTTGAAAGAGATTGTCCCTTTTGTACACGAAGTGCATCCAGTATTTGCCGGGACCCTCTCAACTTTCTTGCACATGCTATGTGGATGAAATGATGATACCATGCCAACTTTCAACCTTTTCAGAGTTCATTTGAAATGCTTTTCAATTTTAGGGTCTTATAGCTCAAAATAATTAGTAAATGCATGAAAAATAACAAATGAAGTCAGAAAAGATTGAAAAATGATGATGTGGCTTTGAATGGTGCATTTTGAACACACAAAAAGTCTGGAGTTCAAATAAGTTTTAAAAAATGAAATCCCTTCGTAACACACGAGTTTCCGTATGAAATCCTGATACTTTGAAAGAGATTGTCCGTTTTGTACACGAAGTGCATCCAGTTTTTGCCGGGACCCTCTCAACTTTCTTGCACATGCTATGTGGATGAAATGATGATACCATGCCAACTTTCAACCTTTTCAGAGTTCATTTGAAATGCTTTTCAATTTTAGGGTCTTATAGCTCAAAATAATTAGTAAATGCATGAAAAATAACAAATGAAGTCAGAAAGGATCGAAAAATGATGATGTGGCTTTGAATGGTGCATTTCGAACACACAAAAAGTCAGGAGTTCAAATAAGTTTTAAAAAATGAAATCCCTTTGTAACAGACGAGTTTCCGTATGAAATCCTGATACTTTGAAAGAGATTGTCCGTTTTGTACACAAAGTGCATCCAGTATTTGTCGGGACCCTCTCAACTTTCTTGCACATGCTATGTGGATGAAATGATGATACCATGCCAACTTTCAACCTTTTCAGAGTTCATTTGAAATGCTTTTCAATTTTAGGGTCTTATAGCTCAAAATAATTAGTAAATGCACGAAAAATAACAAATGAAGTCAGAAAGGATCGAAAATTGATGATGTGGCTTTGAATGGTGCATTTTGAACACACAAAAAGTCAGGAGTTCAAATAAGTTTTAAAAAATGAAATCCCTTTGTAACAGACGAGTTTCCGTATGAAATCCTGATACTTTGAAAGAGATTGTCCGTTTTGTACACGAAGTGCATCCAGTTTTTGTCGGGACCCTCTCAACTTTCTTGCACATGCTATGTGGATGAAATGATGATACCATGCAAACTTTCAACCTTTTCAGAGTTCATTTGAAATGCTTTTCAATTTTAGAGTCTTATAGCTGAAAATAATTAGTAAATGCATGAAAAATAACAAATGAAGTCAGAAAGGATCAAAAATGATGATGTGGCTTTGAATGGTGCATTTTGAACACACAAAAAGTCAGGAGTTCAAATAAGTTTTAAAAAATGAAATCCCTTTGTAACAGACAAGTTTCCGTATGGAATCCTGATACTTTGAAAGAGATTGTCCGTTTTGTACACGAAGTGCATCCAGTTTTTGCCGGGACCCTCTGAACTTTCTTGCACATGCTATGTGGATGAAATGATGATACCATGCCAACTTTCAACCTTTTCAGAGTTCATTTGAAATGCTTTTCAATTTTAGGGTCTTATAGCACAAAATAATTAGTAAATGCATGAAAAATAACAAATGAAGTCAGAAAGGATCGAAAAATGATAATGTGGCTTTGAATGGTGCATTTTGAACACACAAAAAGTCTGGAGTTCAAATAAGTTTTAAAAAATGAAATCCCTTTGTAACAGACGAGTTTCCGTATGAAATCCTGATACTTTGAAAGAGATTGTCCGTTTTGTACACGAAGTGCATCCAGTTTTTGCCGGGACCCTCTCAACTTTCTTGCACATGCTATGTGGATGAAATGATGATTCCATGCCAAATTTCAACCTTTTCAGAGTTCCTTTGAAATGCTTTTCAATTTTAGGGTCTTATAGCTCAAAATAATTAGTAAATGCATGAAATATAACAAATGAAGTCAGAAAAGATTGAAAAATGATCATGTGGCTTTGAATGGTGCATTCTGAACACACAAAAAGTCAGGAGTTCAAATAAGTTTTAAAAAATGAAATGCCTTTGTAACAGACGAGTTTCCATATGAAATCCTGATACTTTGAAAGAGATTGTCCGTTTTGTACACGAAGTGCATCCAGTATTTGTCGGGACCCTCTCAACTTTCTTGCACATTCTATGTGGATGAAATGATGATACCATGCCAACTTTCAACCTTTTCAGAGTTCATTTGAAATGCTTTTACATTTTAGGGTCTTATAGCTCAAAATAATTAGTAAATGCATGAAAAATAACAAATGAAGTCAGAAAGGATTGAAAAATGATGATGTGGCTTTGAATGGTGCATTTTGAACACACAAAAATTCAGGAGTTCAAATAAGTTTTAAAAAATGAAATCCCTTTTTAACAGACGAGTTTCCGTATGAAATCCTGATACTTTGAAAGAGATTGTCCGTTTTGTACACGAAGTGCATCCAGTTTTTGTCGGGACCCTCTCAACTTTCTTGCACATGCTATGTGGATGAAATGATGGTACCATGCCAACTTTCAACCTTTTCAGAGTTCATTTGAAATGCTTTTCAATTTTAGGGACTTATAGCTCAACATAATTAGTAAACGCATGAAAAATAACAAATGAAGTCAGAAAGGATCAAAAAATGCTGATGTGGCTTTGAATGGTGCATTTTGAACACACAAAAAGTCAGGAGTTCAAATAAGTTTTAAAAAATGAAATCCCTTTGTAACAGACGAGTTTCCGTATGAAATCCTGATACTTTGAAAGAGATTGTCCATTTTGTACACGAAGTGCATCCAGTTTTTGCCGGGACCCTCTCAACTTTCTTGCACATGCTATGTGGATGAAATGATGATACCATGCCAACTTTCAACCTTTTCAGAGTTCATTTGAAATGCTTTACAATTTTAGGGTCTTATTGCTCAAAATAATTAGTAAATGCATGAAAAATAACAAATGAAGTCAGAAAGGATCGAAAAATGATGATGTGGCTTTGAATGGTGCATTTTGAACACACAAAAAGTCAGGAGTTCAAATAAGTTTTAAAAAATGAAATCCCTTTGTAACAGACGAGTTTCCGTATGGAATCCTGATACTTTGAAAGAGATTGTCCGTTTTGTGCACGAAGTGCATCCAGTTTTTGCCGGGACCCTCTCAACTTTCTTGCACATGCTATGTGGATGAAATGATGATACCATGCCAACTTTCAACCTTTTCAGAGTTCATTTGAAATGCTTTTCAATTTTAGGGTCTTATAGCTCAAAATAATTAGTAAATGCATGAAAAATAACAAATGAAGTCAGAAAGGATCGAAAAATGATGATGTGGCTTTGAATGGTGCATTTTGAACACACAAAAAGTCAGGAGTTCAAATAAGTTTTAAAAAATGAAATCCCTTTGTAACAGACGAGTTTCTGTATGAAATCCTGATACTTTGAAAGAGATTGTCCCTTTTGTACACGAAGTGCATCCAGTATTTGCCGGGACCCTCTCAACTTTCTTGCACATGCTATGTGGATGAAATGATGATACCATGCCAACTTTCAACCTTTTCAGAGTTCATTTGAAATGCTTTTCAATTTTAGGGTCTTATAGCTCAAAATAATTAGTAAATGCATGAAAAATAACAAATGAAGTCAGAAAAGATTGAAAAATGATGATGTGGCTTTGAATGGTGCATTTTGAACACACAAAAAGTCTGGAGTTCAAATAAGTTTTAAAAAATGAAATCCCTTCGTAACAGACGAGTTTCCGTATGAAATCCTGATACTTTGAAAGAGATTGTCCGTTTTGTACACGAAGTGCATCCAGTATTTGTCGGGACCCTCTCAACTTTCTTGCACATGCTATGTGGATGAAATGATGATACCATGCCAACTTTCAACCTTTTCAGAGTTCATTTGAAATGCTTTTCAATTTTAGGGTCTTATAGCTCAAAATAATTAGTAAATGCACCAAAAATAACAAATGAAGTCAGAAAGGATCGAAAATTGATGATGTGGCTTTGAATGGTGCATTTCGAACACAAAAAAAGTCAGGAGTTCAAATAAGTTTTAAAAAATGAAATCCCTTTGTAACAGACGATTTTCCGTATGGAATCCTGATACTTTGAAAGAGATTGTCCGTTTTGTACACGAAGTGCATCCAGTTTTTGCCGGGACCCTCTCAACTTTCTTGCACATGCTATGTGGATGAAATGATGATACCATGCCAACTTTCAACCTTTTCAAAGTTCATTTGAAATGCTTTTCAATTTTAGGGTCTTATAGCTCAAAATAATTAGTAAATGCATGAAAAATAACAAATGAAGTCAGAAAGGATCGAAAAATGATTATGTGGCTTTGAATGGTGCATTTTGAGCACACAAAAAGTCTGGAGTTCAAATAAGTTTTAAAAAATGAAATCCCTTTGTAACAGACGAGTTTCCGTATGAAATCCTGATACTTTGAAAGAGATTGTCCGTTTTGTACACGAAGTGCATCCAGTTTTTGCCGGGACCCTCTCAACTTTCTTGCACATGCTATGTGGATGAAATGATGATACCATGCCAACTTTCAACCTTTTCGGAGTTCATTTGAAATGATTTTCAATTTTAGGGTCTTATAGCTCAAAATAATTAGTAAATGCATGAAAAATAACAAATGAAGTCAGAAAGGATCGAAAAATGATGATGTGGCTTTGAATGGTGCATTTTGAACACACAAAAAGTCAGGAGTTCAAATAAGTTTTAAAAAATGAAATCCCTTTGTAACAGACGAGTTTCCGTATGAAATCCTGATACTTTGAAAGAGATTGTCCCTTTTGTACACGAAGTGCATCCAGTATTTGTCGGGAGCCTCTCAACTTTCTTGCACAGGCTATGTGGATGAAATGATGATACCATGCCAACTTTCAACCTTTTCAGAGTTCATTTGAAATGCTTTTCAATTTTAGGGTCTTATAGCTCAAAATAATTAGTAAATGCATGAAAAATAACAAATGAAGTCAGAAAAGATTGAAAAATGATGATGTGGCTTTGAATGGTGCATTCTAAACACACAAAAAGTCAGGAGTTCAAATAAGTTTTTAAAAATGAAATCCCTTTGTAACATATGTGTTTCCGTATGAAATCCTGATACTTTGAAAGAGATTGTCCGTTTTCTACACGAAGTGCATCCAGTTTTTGCCGGGACCCTCTCAACTTTCTTGCACATGCTATGTGGATGAAATGATGATACCATGCCAACTTTCAACCATTTCAGAGTTCATTTGAAATGCTTTTCAATTTTAGGGTCTTATAGCTCAAAATAATTAGTAAATGCATGAAAAATAACAAATGAAGTCAGAAAAGATTGAAAAATGATCATGTGGCTTTGAATGGTGCATTCTGAACACACAAAAAGTCAAGAGTTCAAATAAGTTTTAAAAAATGAAATGCGTTTGTAACAGACGAGTTTCCGTATGAAATCCTGATACTTTGAAAGAGATTGTCCGTTTTGTACACGAAGTGCATCCAGTATTTGTCGGGACCCTCTCAACTTTCTTGCACTTTCTATGTGGATGAAATGATGATACCATGTCAACTTTCAACCTTTTCAGAGTTCATTTGAAATGCTTTTCAATTTTAGGGTCTTATAGCTCAAAATAATTAGTAAATGCATGAAAAATAACAAATGAAGTCAGAAAGGATTGAAAAATGATGATGTGGCTTTGAATGGTGCATTTTGAACACACAAAAAGTCAGGAGTTCGAATAAGTTTTAAAAAATGAAATCCCTTTGTAACAGACGAGTTTCCGTATGAAATCCTGATACTTTGAAAGAGATTGTCCGTTTTGTACACGAAGTGCATCCAGTTTTTGCCGGGACCCTCTCAACTTTCTTGCACATGCTATGTGGATGAAATGATGATACCATGCCAACTTTCAACCTTTTCAGAGTTCATTTGAAATGATTTTCAATTTTAGGGTCTTATAGCTCAAAATAATTAGTAAATGCATGAAAAATAACAAATGAAGTCAGAAAGGATCGAAAAATGATGATGTGGCTTTTAATGGTGCATTTTGAACACACAAAAAGTCAGGAGTTCAAATAAGTTTTAAAAAATGAAATCCCTTTGTAACAGACGAGTTTCCGTATGAAATCCTGATACTTTGAAAGAGATTGTCCCTTTTGTACACGAAGAGCATCCAGTATTTGTCGGGACCCTCTCAACTTTCTTGCACATGCTATGTGGATGAAATGATGATACCATGCCAACTTTCAACCTTTTCAGAGTTCATTTGAAATGCTTTTCAATTTTAGGGTCTTATAGCTCAAAATAATTAGTAAATGCATGAAAAATAACAAATGAAGTCAGAAAAGATTGAAAAATGATGATGTGGCTTTGAATGGTGCATTCTGAACACACAAAAAGTCAGGAGTTCAAATTTAGTTTTTAAAAATGAAATCCCTTTGTAACATATGTGTTTCCGTATGAAATCCTGATACTTTGAAAGAGATTGTCCGTTTTGTACACGAAGTGCATCCAGTTTTTGCCGGGACCCTCTCAACTTTCTTGCACATGCTATGTGGATGAAATGATGATACCATGCCAACTTTCAACCATTTCAGAGTTCATTTGAAATGCTTTTCACTTTTAGGGTCTTATAGCTCAAAATAATTAGTAAATGCATGAAAAATAACAAATGAAGTCAGAAAAGATTGAAAAATGATGATGTGGCTTTGAATGGTGCATTCTGAACACACAAAAAGTCAAGAGTTCAAATAAGTTTTAAAAAATGAAATTCCTTTGTAACAGACGAGTTTCCGTATGAAATCCTGATACTTTGAAAGAGATTGTCCCTTTTGTACACGAAGTGCATCCAGTATTTGTCGGGACCCTCTCAACTTTCTTGCACATGCTATGTGGATGAAATGATGATAGCATGCCAACTTTCAACCTTTTCAGAGTTCATTTGAAATTCTTTTCAATTTTAGGGTCTTATAGCTCAAAATAATTAGTAAATGCATGAAAAATAACAAATGAAGTCAGAAAGGATCGAAAAATGATGATGTGGCTTTTAATGGTGCATTTTGAACACACAAAAAGTCAGGAGTTCAAATAAGTTTTAAAAAATGAAATCCCTTTGTAACAGACGAGTTTCCGTATGAAATCCTGATACTTTGAAAGAGATTGTCCCTTTTGTACACGAAGTGCATCCAGTATTTGTCGGGACCCTCTCAACTTTCTTGCACATGCTATGTGGATGAAATGATGATACCATGCCAACTTTCAACCTTTTCAGAGTTCATTTGAAATGCTTTTCAATTTTAGGGTCTTATACCTCAAAATAATTAGTAAATGCATGAAAAATAACAAATGAAGTCAGAAAAGATTGAAAAATGATGATGTGGCTTTGAATGGTGCATTCTGAACACACAAAAAGTCAGGAGTTCAAATTTAGTTTTTAAAAATGAAATCCCTTTGTAACATATGTGTTTCCGTATGAAATCCTGATACTTTGAAAGAGATTGTCCGTTTTGTACACGAAGTGCATCCAGTTTTTGCCGGGACCCTCTCAACTTTCTTGCACATGCTATGTGGATGAAATGATGATACCATGCCAACTTTCAACCATTTCAGAGTTCATTTGAAATGCTTTTCAATTTTAGGGTCTTATAGCTCAAAATAATTAGTAAATGCATGAAAAATAACAAATGAAGTCAGAAAAGATTGAAAAATGATGATGTGGCTTTGAATGGTGCATTCTGAACACACAAAAAGTCAAGAGTTCAAATAAGTTTTAAAAAATGAAATTCCTTTGTAACAGACGAGTTTCCGTATGAAATCCTGATACTTTGAAAGAGATTGTCCGTTTTGTACACGAAGTGCATCCAGTTTTTGCCGGGACCCTCTCAACTTTCTTGCACATGCTATGTGGATGAAATGATGATACCATGCCAACTTTCAACCTTTTCAGAGTTCATTTGAAATGATTTTCAATTTTAGGGTCTTATAGCTCAAAATAATTAGTAAATGCATGAAAAATAACAAATGAAGTCAGAAAGGATCGAAAAATGATGATGTGGCTTTGAATGGTGCATTTTGAACACACAAAAAGTCAGGAGTTCAAATAAGTTTTAAAAAATGAAATCCCTTTGTAACAGACGAGTTTCCGTATGAAATCCTGATACTTTGAAAGAGATTGTCCCTTTTGTACACGAAGAGCATCCAGTATTTGTCGGGACCCTCTCAACTTTCTTGCACATGCTATGTGGATGAAATGATGATACCATGCCAACTTTCAACCTTTTCAGAGTTCATTTGAAATGCTTTTCAATTTTAGGGTCTTATAGCTCAAAATAATTAGTAAATGCATGAAAAATAACAAATGAAGTCAGAAAAGATTGAAAAATGATGATGTGGCTTTGAATGGTGCATTCTGAACACACAAAAAGTCAGGAGTTCAAATTTAGTTTTTAAAAATGAAATCCCTTTGTAACATATGTGTTTCCGTATGAAATCCTGATACTTTGAAAGAGATTGTCCGTTTTGTACACGAAGTGCATCCAGTTTTTGCCGGGACCCTCTCAACTTTCTTGCACATGCTATGTGGATGAAATGATGATACCATGCCAACTTTCAACCATTTCAGAGTTCATTTGAAATGCTTTTCAATTTTAGGGTCTTATAGCTCAAAATAATTAGTAAATGCATGAAAAATAACAAATGAAGTCAGAAAAGATTGAAAAATGATGATGTGGCTTTGAATGGTGCATTCTGAACACACAAAAAGTCAAGAGTTCAAATAAGTTTTAAAAAATGAAATTCCTTTGTAACAGACGAGTTTCCGTATGAAATCCTGATACTTTGAAAGAGATTGTCCGTTTTGTACACGAAGTGCATCCAGTTTTTGCCGGGACCCTCTCAACTTTCTTGCACATGCTATGTGGATGAAATGATGATACCATGCCAACTTTCAACCTTTTCAGAGTTCATTTGAAATGATTTTCAATTTTAGGGTCTTATAGCTCAAAATAATTAGTAAATGCATGAAAAATAACAAATGAAGTCAGAAAGGATCGAAAAATGATGATGTGGCTTTGAATGGTGCATTTTGAACACACAAAAAGTCAGGAGTTCAAATAAGTTTTAAAAAATGAAATCCCTTTGTAACAGACGAGTTTCCGTATGAAATCCTGATACTTTGAAAGAGATTGTCCCTTTTGTACACGAAGAGCATCCAGTATTTGTCGGGACCCTCTCAACTTTCTTGCACATGCTATGTGGATGAAATGATGATACCATGCCAACTTTCAACCTTTTCAGAGTTCATTTGAAATGCTTTTCAATTTTAGGGTCTTATAGCTCAAAATAATTAGTAAATGCATGAAAAATAACAAATGAAGTCAGAAAAGATTGAAAAATGATGATGTGGCTTTGAATGGTGCATTCTGAACACACAAAAAGTCAGGAGTTCAAATTTAGTTTTTAAAAATGAAATCCCTTTGTAACATATGTGTTTCCGTATGAAATCCTGATACTTTGAAAGAGATTGTCCGTTTTGTACACGAAGTGCATCCAGTTTTTGCCGGGACCCTCTCAACTTTCTTGCACATGCTATGTGGATGAAATGATGATACCATGCCAACTTTCAACCATTTCAGAGTTCATTTGAAATGCTTTTCAATTTTAGGGTCTTATAGCTCAAAATAATTAGTAAATGCATGAAAAATAACAAATGAAGTCAGAAAAGATTGAAAAATGATGATGTGGCTTTGAATGGTGCATTCTGAACACACAAAAAGTCAAGAGTTCAAATAAGTTTTAAAAAATGAAATTCCTTTGTAACAGACGAGTTTCCGTATGAAATCCTGATACTTTGAAAGAGATTGTCCCTTTTGTACACGAAGTGCATCCAGTATTTGTCGGGACCCTCTCAACTTTCTTGCACATGCTATGTGGATGAAATGATGATACCATGCCAACTTTCAACCTTTTCAGAGTTCATTTGAAATTCTTTTCAATTTTAGGGTCTTATAGCTCAAAATAATTAGTAAATGCATGAAAAATAACAAATGAAGTCAGAAAGGATCGAAAAATGATGATGTGGCTTTTAATGGTGCATTTTGAACACACAAAAAGTCAGGAGTTCAAATAAGTTTTAAAAAATGAAATCCCTTTGTAACAGACGAGTTTCCGTATGAAATCCTGATACTTTGAAAGAGATTGTCCCTTTTGTACACGAAGTGCATCCAGTATTTGTCGGGACCCTCTCAACTTTCTTGCACATGCTATGTGGATGAAATGATGATACCATGCCAACCTTCAACCTTTTCAGAGTTCATTTGAAATGCTTTTCAATTTTAGGGTCTTATACCTCAAAATAATTAGTAAATGCATGAAAAATAACAAATGAAGTCAGAAAAGATTGAAAAATGATGATGTGGCTTTGAATGGTGCATTCTGAACACACAAAAAGTCAGGAGTTCAAATTTAGTTTTTAAAAATGAAATCCCTTTGTAACATATGTGTTTCCGTATGAAATCCTGATACTTTGAAAGAGATTGTCCGTTTTGTACACGAAGTGCATCCAGTTTTTGCCGGGACCCTCTCAACTTTCTTGCACATGCTATGTGGATGAAATGATGATACCATGCCAACTTTCAACCATTTCAGAGTTCATTTGAAATGCTTTTCAATTTTAGGGTCTTATAGCTCAAAATAATTAGTAAATGCATGAAAAATAACAAATGAAGTCAGAAAAGATTGAAAAATGATGATGTGGCTTTGAATGGTGCATTCTGAACACACAAAAAGTCAAGAGTTCAAATAAGTTTTAAAAAATGAAATTCCTTTGTAACAGACGAGTTTCTGTATGAAATCCTGATACTTTGAAAGAGATTGTCCCTTTTGTACCCGAAGTGCATCCAGTATTTGTCGGGACCCTCTCAACTTTCTTGCACATGCTATGTGGATGAAATGATGATACCATGCCAACTTTCAACCTTTTCAGAGTTCATTTGAAATTCTTTTCAATTTTAGGGTCTTATAGCTCAAAATAATTAGTAAATGCATGAAAAATAACAAATGAAGTCAGAAAGGATCGAAAAATGATGATGTGGCTTTGAATGGTGAATTTTGAACACACAAAAAGTCAGGAGTTCAAATAAGTTTTAAAAAATGAAATCCCTTTGTAACAGACGAGTTTCCGTATGAAATCCTGATACTTTGAAAGAGATTGTCCCTTTTGTACACGAAGTGCATCCAGTATTTGTCGGGACCCTCTCAACTTTCTTGCACGTGCTATGTGGATGAAATGATGATACCATGCCAACTTTCAACTTTTTCAGAGTTCATTTGAAATGCTTTTCAATTTTAGGGTCTTATAGCTCAAAATAATTAGTAAATGCATGAAAAATAACAAATGAAGTCAGAAAAGATTGAAAAATGATCATGTGGCTTTGAATGGTGCATTCTGAACACACAAAAAGTCAGGAGTTCAAATAAGTTTTAAAAAATGAAATGCCTTTGTAACAGACGACTTTCCGTATGAAATCCTGATACTTTGAAAGAGATTGTCCGTTTTGTACACGAAGTGCATCCAGTATTTGTCGGGACCCTCTCAACTTTCTTGCACATTCTATGTGGATGAAATGATGATACCATGCCAACTTTCAACCTTTTCAGAGTTCATTTGAAATGCATTTAGATTTTAGGGTCTTATAGCTCAAAATAATTAGTAAATGCATGAAAAATAACAAATGAAGTCAGAAAGGATTGAAAAATGATGATGTGGCTTTGAATGGTGAATTTTGAACACACAAAAAGTCAGGAGTTCAAATAAGTTTTAAAAAATGAAATCCCTTTGTAACAGACGAGTTTCCGTATGAAATCCTGATACTTTGAAAGAGATTGTCCGTTTTGTACACGAAGTGCATCCAGTTTTTGCCGGGACCCTCTCAACTTTCTTGCACATGCTATGTGGATGAAATGATGATACCATGCCAACTTTCAACCTTTTCAGAGTTCATTTGAAATGCTTTTCAATTTTAGGGTCTTATAGCTCAAAATAATTAGTAAATGCATGAAAAATAGCAAATGAACTCAGAAAGGATCGAAAAATGATGATGTGGCTTTGAATGGTGCATTTTGAACACACAAAAAGTCAGGAGTTCAAATAAGTTTAAAAAAATGAAATCCCTTTGTAACAGACGAGTTTCCGTATGGAATCCTGATACTTTGAAAGAGATTGTCCGTTTTGTACACGAAGTGCATCCAGTTTTTGCCGGGACCCTCACAACTTTCTTGCACATGCTATGTGGATGAAATGATGATACCATGCCAACTTTCAACCTTTTCAAAGTTCATTTGAAATGCTTTTCAATTTTAGGGTCTTATAGCTCAAAACAATTAGTAAATGCATGAAAAATAACAAATGAAGTCAGAAAGGACCAAAAAATGATAATGTGGCTTTGAATGGTGCATTTTGAACACACAAAAAGTCTGGAGTTCAAATATGTTTTTAAAAATGAAATCCCTTTGTAACAGACGAGTTTCCGTATGAAATCCTGATACTTTGAAAGAGATTGTCCGTTTTGTACACGAAGTGCATCCAGTTTTTTCCATGACCCTCTCAACTTTCTTGCACATGCTATGTGGATGAAATGATGATACCGTGCCAACTTTCAACCTTTTCAGAGTTCATTTGAAATGATTTTCAATTTTAGGGTCTTATAGCTCAAAATAATTAGTAAATGCATGAAAAATAACAAATGGAGTCAGAAAGGATCGAAAAATGATGATGTGGCTTTGAATGGTGAATTTTGAACACACAAAAAGTCAGGAGTTCAAATAAGTTTTAAAAAATGAAATCCCTTTGTAACAGACGAGTTTCCGTATGAAATCCTGATACTTTGAAAGAGATTGTCCCTTTTGTACACGAAGTGCATCCAGTATTTGTCGGGACCCTCTCAACTTTCTTGCACGTGCTATGTGGATGAAATGATGATACCATTCCAACTTTCAACCTTTTCAGAGTTCATTTGAAATGCTTTTCAATTTTAGGGTCTTATAGCTCAAAATAATTAGTAAATGCATGAAAAATAACAAATGAAGTCAGAAAAGATTGAAAAATGATCATGTGGCTTTGAATGGTGCATTCTGAACACACAAAAAGTCAGGAGTTCAAATAAGTTTTAAAAAATGAAAGGCCTTTGTAACAGACGACTTTCCGTATGAAATCCTGATACTTTGAAAGAGATTGTCCGTTTTGTACACGAAGTGCATCCAGTATTTGTCGGGACCCTCTCAACTTTCTTGCACATTCTATGTGGATGAAATGATGATACCATGCCAACTTTTCAACCTTTTCAGAGTTCATTTGAAATGCTTTTAGATTTTAGGGTCTTATAGCTCAAAATAATTAGTAAATGCATGAAAAATAACAAATGAAGTCAGAAAGGATTGAAAAATGATGATGTGGCTTTGAATGGTGCATTTTGAACACACAAAAATTCAGGAGTTCAAATAAGTTTTAAAAAATGAAATCCCTTTGTAACAGACGAGTTTCCGTATGAAATCCTGATACTTTGAAAGAGATTGTCCGTTTTGTACACGAAGTGCATCCAGTTTTTGCCGGGACCCTCTCAACTTTCTTGCACATGCTATGTGGATGAAATGATGATACCATGCCAACTTTCAACCTTTTCAGAGTTCATTTGAAATGCTTTTCAATTTTAGGGTCTTATAGCTCAAAATAATTAGTAAATGCATGAAAAATAGCAAATGAACTCAGAAAGGATCGAAAAATGATGATGTGGCTTTGAATGGTGCATTTTGAACACACAAAAAGTCAGGAGTTCAAATAAGTTTTAAAAAATGAAATCCCTTTGTAACAGACGAGTTTCCGTATGGAATCCTGATACTTTGAAAGAGATTGTCCGTTTTGTACACGAAGTGCATCCAGTTTTTGCCGGGACCCTCACAACTTTCTTGCACATGCTATGTGGATGAAATGATGATACCATGCCAACTTTCAACCTTTTCAAAGTTCATTTGAAATGCTTTTCAATTTTAGGGTCTTATAGCTCAAAACAATTAGTAAATGCATGAAAAATAACAAATGAAGTCAGAAAGGATCGAAAAATGATAATGTGGCTTTGAATGGTGCATTTTGAACACACAAAAAGTCTGGAGTTCAAATATGTTTTTAAAAATGAAATCCCTTTGTAACAGACGAGTTTCCGTATGAAATCCTGATACTTTGAAAGAGATTGTCCGTTTTGTACACGAAGTGCATCCAGTTTTTTCCGGGACCCTCTCAACTTTCTTGCACATGCTATGTGGATGAAATGATGATACCATGCCAACTTTCAACCTTTTTAGAGTTCATTTGAAATGATTTTCAATTTTAGGGTCTTATAGCTCAAAATAATTAGTAAATGCATGAAAAATAACAAATGGAGTCAGAAAGGATCGAAAAATGATGATGTGGCTTTGAATGGTGAATTTTGAACACACAAAAAGTCAGGAGTTGAAATAAGTTTTAAAAAATGAAATCCCTTTGTAACAGACGAGTTTCCGTATGAAATCCTGATACTTTGAAAGAGATTGTCCCTTTTGTACACGAAGTGCATCCAGTATTTGTCGGGACCCTCTCAACTTTCTTGCACGTGCTATGTGGATGAAATGATGATACCATTCCAACTTTCAACCTTTTCAGAGTTCATTTGAAATGCTTTTCAATTTTAGGGTCTTATAGCTCAAAATAATTAGTAAATGCATGAAAAATAACAAATGAAGTCAGAAAAGATTGGAAAATGATCATGTGGCTTTGAATGGTGCATTCTGAACACACAAAAAGTCAGGAGTTCAAATAAGTTTTAAAAAATGAAATGCCTTTGTAACAGACGACTTTCCGTATGAAATC
This sequence comes from Aegilops tauschii subsp. strangulata, assembly GCF_002575655.3. Lineage (NCBI taxonomy): Eukaryota > Viridiplantae > Streptophyta > Magnoliopsida > Poales > Poaceae > Aegilops > Aegilops tauschii. The sequence goes on from NW_027332491.1 coordinate 33,638, forward strand.
CTGATACTTTGAAAGAGATTGTCCGTTTTGTACACGAAGTGCATCCAGTATTTGTCGGGACCCTCTCAACTTTCTTGCACATTCTATGTGGATGAAATGATGATACCATGCCAACTTTCAACCTTTTCAGAGTTCATTTGAAATGCTTTTAGATTTTAGGGTCTTATAGCTCAAAATAATTAGTAAATGCATGAAAAATAACAAATGAAGTCACAAAGGATTGAAAAATGATGATGTGGCTTTGAATGGTGCATTTTGAACACACAAAAATTCAGGAGTTCAAATAAGTTTTAAAAAATGAAATCCCTTTGTAACAGACGAGTTTCCGTATGAAATCCTGATACTTTGAAAGAGATTGTCCGTTTTGTACACGAAGTGCATCCAGTTTTTGCCGGGACCCTCTCAACTTTCTTGCACATGCTATGTGGATGAAATGATGATACCATGCCAACTTTCAACCTTTTCAGAGTTCATTTGAAATGCTTTTCAATTTTAGGGTCTTATAGCTCAAAATAATTAGTAAATGCATGAAAAATAACAAATGAAGTCAGAAAAGATTGAAAAATGATCATGTGGCTTTGAATGGTGCATTCTGAACACACAAAAAGTCAGGAGTTCAAATAAGTTTTAAAAAATGAAATGCCTTTGTAACAGACGAGTTTCCGTATGAAATCCTGATACTTTGAAAGAGATTGTCCGTTTTGTACACGAAGTGCATCCAGTATTTGTCGGGACCCTCTCAACTTTCTTGCACATGCTATGTGGATGAAATGATGATACCATGCCAACTTTCAACCTTTTCAGAGTTCATTTGAAATGATTTTCAATTTTAGGGTCTTATAGCTCAAAATAATTAGTAAATGCATGAAAAATAACAAATGAAGTCAGAAAGGATCGAAAAATGATGATGTGGCTTTTAATGGTGCATTTTGAACACACAAAAAGTCAGGAGTTCAAATAAGTTTTAAGAAATGAAATCCCTTTGTAACAGACGAGTTTCCGTATGAAATCCTGATACTTTGAAAGAGATTGTCCCTTTTGTACACGAAGTGCATCCAGTATTTGTCGGGACCCTCTCAACTTTCTTGCACATGCTATGTGGATGAAATGATGATACCATGCCAACTTTCAACCTTTTCAGAGTTCATTTGAAATGCTTTTCAATTTTAGGGTCTTATAGCTCAAAATAATTAGTAAATGCATGAAAAATAACAAATGAAGTCAGAAAAGACTGAAAAATGATGATGTGGCTTTGAATGGTGCATTCTGAACACACAAAAAGTCAGGAGTTCAAATATGTTTTTAAAAATGAAATCCCTTTGTAACATATGTGTTTCCGTATGAAAGCCTGATACTTTGAAAGAGATTGTCCGTTTTGTACACGAAGTGCATCCAGTTTTTGCCCGGACCCTCTCAACTTTCTTGCACATGCTATGTGGATGAAATGATGATACCATGCCAACTTTCAACCATTTCAGAGTTCATTTGAAATGCTTTTCAATTTTAGGGTCTTATAGCTCAAAATAATTAGTAAATGCATGAAAAATAACAAATGAAGTCAGAAAAGATTGAAAAATGATGATGTGGCTTTGAATGGTGCATTCTGAACACACAAAAAGTCAAGAGTTCAAATAAGTTTTAAAAAATGAAATGCCTTTGTAACAGACGAGTTTCCGTATGAAATCCTGATACTTTGAAAGAGATTGTCCCTTTTGTACACGAAGTGCATCCAGTATTTGTCGGGACCCTCTCAACTTTCTTGCACATGCTATGTGGATGAAATGATGATACCATGCCAACTTTCAACCTTTTCAGAGTTCATTTGAAATTCTTTTCAATTTTAGGGTCTTATAGCTCAAAATAATTAGTAAATGCATGAAAAATAACAAATGAAGTCAGAAAGGATCGAAAAATGATGATGTGGCTTTGAATGGTGAATTTTGAACACACAAAAAGTCAGGAGTTCAAATAAGTTTTAAAAAATGAAATCCCTTTGTAACAGACGAGTTTCCGTATGAAATCCTGATACTTTGAAAGAGATTGTCCCTTTTGTACACGAAGTGCATCCAGTATTTGTCGGGACCCTCTCAACTTTCTTGCACGTGCTATGTGGATGAAATGATGATACCATGCCAACTTTCAACCTTTTCAGAGTTCATTTGAAATGCTTTTCAATTTTAGGGTCTTATAGCTCAAAATAATTAGTAAATGCATGAAAAATAACAAATGAAGTCAGAAAAGATTGAAAAATGATCATGTGGCTTTGAATGGTGCATTCTGAACACACAAAAAGTCAGGAGTTCAAATAAGTTTTAAAAAATGAAATGCCTTTGTGACAGACGACTTTCCGTATGAAATCCTGATACTTTGAAAGAGATTGTCCGTTTTGTACACGAAGTGCATCCAGTATTTGTCGGGACCCTCTCAACTTTCTTGCACATTCTATGTGGATGAAATGATGATACCATGCCAACTTTCAACCTTTTCAGAGTTCATTTGAAATGCTTTTAGATTTTAGGGTCTTATAGCTCAAAATAATTAGTAAATGCATGAAAAATAACAAATGAAGTCAGAAAGGATTGAAAAATGATGATGTGGCTTTGAATGGTGCATTTTGAACACACAAAAATTCAGGAGTTCAAATAAGTTTTAAAAAATGAAATCCCTTTGTAACAGACGAGTTTCCGTATGAAATCCTGATACTTTGAAAGAGATTGTCCGTTTTGTACACGAAGTGCATCCACTTTTTGCCGGGACCCTCTCAACTTTCTTGCACATGCTATGTGGATGAAATGATGATACCATGCCAACTTTCAACCTTTTCAGAGTTCATTTGAAATGCTTTTCAATTTTAGGGTCTTATAGCTCAAAATAATTAGTAAATGCATGAAAAATAGCAAATGAACTCAGAAAGGATCGAAAAATGATGATGTGGCTTTGAATGGTTCATTTTGAACACACAAAAAGTCAGGAGTTCAAATAAGTTTTAAAAAATGAAATCCCTTTGTAACAGACGAGTTTCCGTATGGAATCCTGATACTTTGAAAGAGATTGTCCGTTTTGTACACGAAGTGCATCCAGTTTTTGCCGGGACCCTCACAACTTTCTTGCACATGCTATGTGGATGAAATGATGATACCATGCCAACTTTCAACCTTTTCAAAGTTCATTTGAAATGCTTTTCAATTTTAGGGTCTTATAGCTCAAAACAATTAGTAAATGCATGAAAAATAACGAATGAAGTCAGAAAGGATCGAAAAATGATAATGTGGCTTTGAATGGTGCATTTTGAACACACAAAAAGTCTGGAGTTCAAATATGTTTTTAAAAATGAAATCCCTTTGTAACAGACGAGTTTCCGTATGAAATCCTGATACTTTGAAAGAGATTGTCCGTTTTGTACACGAAGTGCATCCAGTTTTTTCCGGGACCCTCTCAACTTTCTTGCACATGCTATGTGGATGAAATGATGATACCATGCCAACTTTCAACCTTTTCAGAGTTCATTTGAAATGATTTTCAATTTTAGGGTCTTATAGCTCAAAATAATTAGTAAATGCATGAAAAATAACAAATGGAGTCAGAAACGATCGAAAAATGATGATGTGGCTTTGAATGGTGAATTTTGAACACACAAAAAGTCAGGAGTTCAAATAAGTTTTAAAAAATGAAATCCCTTTGTAACAGACGAGTTTCCGTATGAAATCCTGATACTTTGAAAGAGATTGTCCCTTTTGTACACGAAGTGCATCCAGTATTTGTCGGGACCCTCTCAACTTTCTTGCACGTGCTATGTGGATGAAATGATGATACCATTCCAACTTTCAACCTTTTCAGAGTTCATTTGAAATGCTTTTCAATTTTAGGGTCTTATAGCTCAAAATAATTAGTAAATGCATGAAAAATAACAAATGAAGTCAGAAAAGATTGAAAAATGATCATGTGGTTTTGAATGGTGCATTCTGAACACACAAAAAGTCAGGAGTTCAAATAAGTTTTAAAAAATGAAATGCCTTTGTAACAGACGACTTTCCGTATGAAATCCTGATACTTTGAAAGAGATTGTCCGTTTTGTACACGAAGTGCATCCAGTATTTGTCGGGACCCTCTCAACTTTCTTGCACATTCTATGTGGATGAAATGATGATACCATGCCAACTTTCAACCTTTTCAGAGTTCATTTGAAATGCTTTTAGATTTTAGGGTCTTATAGCTCAAAATAATTAGTAAATGCATGAAAAATAACAAATGAAGTCAGAAAGGATTGAAAAATGATGATGTGGCTTTGAATGGTGCATTTTGAACACACAAAAATTCAGGAGTTCAAATAAGTTTTAAAAAATGAAATCCCTTTGTAACAGACGAGTTTCCGTATGAAATCCTGATACTTTGAAAGAGATTGTCCGTTTTGTACACGAAGTGCATCCAGTTTTTGCCGGGACCCTCTCAACTTTCTTGCACATGCTATGTGGATGAAATGATGATACCATGCCAACTTTCAACCTTTTCAGAGTTCATTTGAAATGCTTTCAATTTTAGGGTCTTATAGCTCAAAATAATTAGTAAATGCATGAAAAATAGCAAATGAACTCAGAAAGGATCGAAAAATGATGATGTGGCTTTGAATGGTGCATTTTGAACACACAAAAAGTCAGGAGTTCAAATAAGTTTTAAAAAATGAAATCCCTTTGTAACAGACGAGTTTCCGTATGGAATCCTGATACTTTGAAAGAGATTGTCCGTTTTTTACACGAAGTGCATCCAGTTTTTGCCGGGACCCTCACAACTTTCTTGCACATGCTATGTGGATGAAATGATGATACCATGCCAACTTTCAACCTTTTCAAAGTTCATTTGAAATGCTTTTCAATTTTAGGGTCTTATAGCTCAAAACAATTAGTAAATGCATGAAAAATAACAAATGAAGTCAGAAAGGACCGAAAAATGATAATGTGGCTTTGAATGGTGCATTTTGAACACACAAAAAGTCTGGAGTTCAAATAAGTTTTAAAAAATGGAATCCCTTTGTAACAGACGAGTTTCCGTATGAAATCCTGATACTTTGAAAGAGATTGTCCGTTTTGTACACGAAGTGCATCCAGTTTTTTCCGGGACCCTCTCAACTTTCTTGCACATGCTATGTGGATGAAATGATGATACCATGCCAACTTTCAACCTTTTCAGAGTTCATTTGAAATGATTTTCAATTTTAGGGTCTTATAGCTCAAAATAATTAGTAAATGCATGAAAAATAACAAATGAAGTCAGAAAGGATCGAAAAATGATGATGTGGCTTTGAATGGTGAATTTTGAACACACAAAAAGTCAGGAGTTCAAATAAGTTTTAAAAAATGAAATCCCTTTGTAACAGACGAGTTTCCGTATGAAATCCTGATACTTTGAAAGAGATTGTCCCTTTTGTACACGAAGTGCATCCAGTATTTGTCGGGACCCTCTCAACTTTCTTGCACGTGCTATGTGGATGAAATGATGATACCATGCCAACTTTCAACCTTTTCAGAGTTCATTTGAAATGCTTTTCAATTTTAGGGTCTTATAGCTCAAAATAATTAGTAAATGCATGAAAAATAACAAATGAAGTCAGAAAAGATTGAAAAATGATCATGTGGCTTTGAATGGTGCATTCTGAACACACAAAAAGTTAGGAGTTCAAATAAGTTTTAAAAAATGAAATCCCTTTGTAACAGACGACTTTCCGTATGAAATCCTGATACTTTGAAAGAGATTGTCCGTTTTGTACACGAAGTGCATCCAGTATTTGTCGGGACCCTCTCAACTTTCTTGCACATTCTATGTGGATGAAATGATGATACCATGCCAACTTTCAACCTTTTCAGAGTTCATTTGAAATGCTTTTAGATTTTAGGGTCTTATAGCTCAAAATAATTAGTAAATGCATGAAAAATAACAAATGAAGTCAGAAAGGATTGAAAAATGATGATGTGGCTTTGAATGGTGCATTTTGAACACACAAAAATTCAGGAGTTCAAATAAGTTTTAAAAAATGAAATCCCTTTGTAACAGACGAGTTTCCGTATGAAATCCTGATACTTTGAAAGAGATTGTCCGTTTTGTACACGAAGTGCATCCAGTTTTTGCCGGGACCCTCTCAACTTTCTTGCACATGCTATGTGGATGAAATGATGATACCATGCCAACTTTCAACCTTTTCAGAGTTCATTTGAAATGCTTTTCAATTTTAGGGTCTTATAGCTCAAAATAATTAGTAAATGCATGAAAAATAACAAATGAAGACATAAAGGATCGAAAAATGATGATGTGGCTTTGAATGGTGCATTTTGAACACACAAAAAGTCAGGAGTTCAAATAAGTTTTAAAAAATGAAATCCCTTTGTAACAGACGAGTTTCCGTATGGAATCCTGATACTTTGAAAGAGATTGTCCGTTTTGTACACGAAGTGCATCCAGTTTTTGCCGGGACCCTCTCAACTTTCTTGCACATGCTATGTGGATGAAATGATGATACCATGCCAACTTTCAACCTTTTCAAAGTTCATTTGAAATGCTTTTCAATTTTAGGGTCTTATAGCTCAAAATAATTAGTAAATGCATGAAAAATAACAAATGAAGTCAGAAAGGATCGAAAAATGATAATGTGGCTTTGAATGGTGCATTTTGAACACACAAAAAGTCTGGAGTTCAAATAAGTTTTTAAAAATGAAATCCCTTTGTAACAGACGAGTTTCCGTATGAAATCCTGATACTTTGGAAGAGATTGTCCGTTTTGTACACGAAGTGCATCCAGTTTTTGCCGGGACCCTCTCAACTTTCTTGCACATGCTATGTGGATGAAATGATGATACCATGCCAACTTTCAACCTTTTCAGAGTTCATTTGAAATGATTTTCAATTTTAGGGTCTTATAGCTCAAAATAATTAGTAAATGCATGAAAAATAACAAATGAAGGTAGAAAGGATCGAAAAATGATGATGTGGCTTTGAATGGTGAATTTTGAACACACAAAAAGTCAGGAGTTCAAATAAGTTTTAAAAAATGAAATCCCTTTGTAACAGACGAGTTTCCGTATGAAATCCTGATACTTTGAAAGAGATTGTCCGTTTTGTACACGAAGTGCATCCAGTTTTTGCCGGGACCCTCTCAACTTTCTTGCACGTGCTATGTGGATGAAATGATGATACCATGCCAACTTTCAACCTTTTCAGAGTTCATTTGAAATGCTTTTCAATTTTAGGGTCTTATAGCTCAAAATAATTAGTAAATGCATGAAAAATAACAAATGAAGTCAGAAAAGATTAAAAAATGATCATGTGGCTTTGAATGGTGCATTCTGAACACACAAAAAGTCAGGAGTTCAAATAAGTTTAAAAAAATGAAATGCCTTTGTAACAGACGACTTTCCGTATGAAATCCTGATACTTTGAAAGAGATTGTCCATTTTGTACACGAAGTGCGTCCAATATTTGTCGGGACCCTCTCAACTTTCTTGCACATTCTATGCAGATGAAATGAGGATACCATGCCAACTTTCAACCTTTTCAGAGTTCATTTGAAATGCTTTTAGATTTTAGGGTCTTATAGCTCAAAATAATTAGTAAATGCATGAAAAATAACAAATGAAGTCAGAAAGGATTGAAAAATGATGATGTGGCTTTGAATGGTGCATTTTGAACACACAAAAATTCAGGAGTTCAAATAAGTTTTAAAAAATGAAATCCCTTTGTAACAGACGAGTTTCCGTATGAATTCCTGATACTTTGAAAGAGATTGTCCGTTTTGCACACGAAGTGCATCCAGTTTTTGCCGGGACCCTCTGATCTTTCTTGCACATGCTATGTGGATGAAATGATGATACCATGCCAACTTTCAACCTTTTCAGAGTTCATTTGAAATGATTTTCAATTTTAGGGTCTTATAGCTCAAAATAATTAGTAAATGCATGAAAAATAACAAATGAAGTCAGAAAGGATCGAAAAATGATGATGTGGCTTTGAATGGTGCATTTTGAACACACAAAAAGTCAGGAGTTCAAATAAGTTTTAAAAAATGAAATCCCTTGGTAACAGACGAGTTTTCGTATGAAATCCTGATACTTTGAAAGAGATTGTCCGTTTTGTACACGAAGTGCATCCAGTATTTGTCGGGACCCTCTCAACTTTCTTGCACATTCTATGTGGATGAAATGATGATACGATGCCAACTTTCAACCTTTTCAGAGTTCATTTGAAATGCTTTTCAATTTTAGGGTCTTATAGCTCAAAATAATTAGTAAATGCATGAAAAATAACAAATGAAGTCAGAAAAGATTAAAAAATGATCATGTGGCTTTGAATGGTGCATTCTGAACACACAAGAAGTCAGGAGTTCAAATAAGTTTTAAAAAATGAAATGCCTTTGTAACAGACGACTTTCCGTATGAAATCCTGATACTTTGAAAGAGATTGTCCGTTTTGTACACGAAGTGCATCCAGTATTTGTCGGGACCCTCTCAACTTTCTTGCACGTTCTATGCGGATGAAATGATGATAGCATGCCAACTTTCAACCTTTTCAGAGTTCATTTGAAATGCTTTTAGATTTTAGGGTCTTATAGCTCAAAATAATTAGTAAATGCATGAAAAATAACAAATGAAGTCAGAAAGGACTGAAAAATGATGATGTGGCTTTGAATGGTGCATTTTGAACACACAAAAATTCAGGAGTTCAAATAAGTTTTAAAAAATGAAATCCCTTTGTAACAGACGAGTTTCCGTATGAAATCCTGATACTTTGAAAGAGATTGTCCGTTTTGTACACGAAGTGCATCCAGTTTTTGCCAGGACCCTCTCAACTTTCTTGCACATGCTATGTGGATGAAATGATGATACCATGCCAACTTTCAACCTTTCCAGAGTTCATTTGAAATGATTTTCAATTTTAGGGTCTTATAGCTCAAAATAATTAGTAAATGCATGAAAAATAACAAATGAAGTCAGAAAGGATCGAAAAATGATGATGTGGCTTTGAATGGTGCATTTTGAACACACAAAAAGTCAGGAGTTCAAATAAGTTTAAAAAAATGAAATCCCTTTGTAACAGACGAGTTTCCGTATGAAATCCTGATACTTTGAAAGAGATTGTCCCTTTTGTACACGAAGTGCATCCATTATTTGTCGGGACCCTCTCAACTTTCTTGCACATGCTATGTGGATGAAATGATGATACCATGCCAACTTTCAACCTTTTCAGAGTTCATTTGAAAAGCTTTTCAATTTTAGGGTCTTATAGCTCAAAATAATTAGTAAATGCATGAAAAATAACAAATGAAGTCAGAAAGGATCGAAAAATGATGAGGTGGCTTTGAATGGTGAATTTTGAACACACAAAAAGTCAGGAGTTCAAATAAGTTTTAAAAAATGAAATCCCTTTGTAACAGACGAGTTTCCGTATGAAATCCTGATACTTTGAAAGAGATTGTCCGTTTTGTACACGAAGTTCATCCAGTTTTTGCCGGGACCCTCTCAATTTTCTTGCACGTGCTATGTAATTGAAATGATGATACCATGCCAACTTTCAACCTTTTCAGAGTTCATTTGAAATGCTTTTCAATTTTAGGGTCTTATAGCTCAAAATAATTAGTAAATGCATGAAAAATAACAAATGAAGTCAGAAAAGATTGAAAAATGATGATGTCGCTTTGAATGGTGCATTCTGAACACACAAAAAGTCAGGAGTTCAAATAAGTTTTAAAAAATGAAATGCCTTTGTAACAGACGACTTTCCGTATGAAATCCTGATACTTTGAAAGAGATTGTCCGTTTTGTACACGAAGTGCATTAAGTTTTTGCCGGGACCCTCTCAACTTTCTTGCACATTCTATGCGGATGAAATGATGATACCATGCCACTTTCAACCTTTTCAGAGTTCATTTGAAATGCTTTTAGATTTTAGGGTCTTATAGCTCAAAATAATTAGTAAATGCATGAAAAATAACAAATGAAGTCAGAAAGGATTGAAAAATGATGATGTGGCTTTGAATGGTGCATTTTGAACACACAAAAATTCAGGAGTTCAAATAAGTTTTAAAAAATGAAATCCCTTTGTAACAGACGAGTTTCCGTATGAAATCATGATACTTTGAAAGAGATTGTCCGTTTTGTACACGAAGTGCATCCAGTTTTTGCCGGGACCCTCTCAACTTTCTTGCACATGCTATGTGGATGAAATGATGATACCATGCCAACTTTCAACCTTTTCAGAGTTCATTTGAAATGATTTTCAATTTTAGGGTCTTATAGCTCAAAATAATTAGTAAATGCATGAAAAATAACAAATGAAGTCAGAAAGGATCGAAAAATGATGATGTGGCTTTGAATGGTGCATTTTGAACACACAAAAAGTCAGGAGTTCAAATAAGTTTTAAAAAATGAAATCCCTTTGTAACAGACGAGTTTCCGTATGAAATCCTGATACTTTGAAAGAGATTGTCCGTTTTGTACACGAAGTGCATCCAGTTTTTGCCGGGACCCTCTCAACTTTCTTGCACGTGCTATGTGGATGAAATGATGATACCATGCCAACTTTCAACCTTTTCAGAGTCCATTTGAAATGCTTTTCAATTTTACGGTCTTATAGCTCAAAATAATTAGTAAATGCATGAAAAATAACAAATGAAGTCAGAAAGGATTGAAAAATGATGATGTGGCTTTGAATGGTGCATTTTGAACACACAAAAATTCAGGAGTTCAAATAAGTTTTAAAAAATGAAATCCCTTTGTAACAGACGAGTTTCCGTATGAAATCCTGATACTTCGAAAGAGATTGTCCGTTTTGTACACGAAGTGCATCCAGTATTTGCCGGGACCCTCTCAACTTTCTTGCACATGCTATGTGGATGAAATGATGATACCATGCCAACTTTCAACCTTTTCAGAGTTCATTTGAAATGATTTTCAATTTTAGGGTCTTATAGCTTAAAATAATTAGTAAATGCATGAAAAATAACAAATGAAGTCAGAAAGGATCGAAAAATGATGATGTGGCTTTGAATGGTGAATTCTGAACACACAAAAAGTCAGGAGTTCAAATAAGTTTTAAAAAATGAAATGCCTTTGTAACAGACGACTTTCCGTATGAAATCCTGATACTTTGAAAGAGATTGTCCGTTTTGTACACGAAGTGCATCCAGTATTTGTCGGGACCCTCTCAACTTTCTTGCACATTCTATGCGGATGAAATGATGATACCATGCCAACTTTCAACCTTTTCAGAGTTCATTTGAAATGCTTTTAGATTTTAGGGTCTTATAGCTCAAAATAATTAGTAAATGCATGAAAAATAACAAATGAAGTCAGAAAGGATTGAAAAATGATGATGTTGCTTTGAATGGTGCATTTTGAACACACAAAAATTCAGGAGTTCAAATAAGTTTTAAAAAATGAAATCCCTTTGTAACAGACGAGTTTCCGTATGAAATCCTGATACTTTGAAAGAGATTGTCCGTTTTGTACACGAAGTGCATCCAGTTTTTGCGGGGACCCTCTCAATTTTCTTCCACGTGCTATGTGGATGAAATGATGATACCATGCCAACTTTCAACCTTTTCAGAGTTCATTTGAAATGATTTTCATTTTTAGGGTCTTATAGCTCAAAATAATTAGTAAATGCATGAAAAATAACAAATGAAGTCAGAAAGGATCGAAAAATGATGATGTGGCTTTGAATGGTGAATTTTGAACACACAAAAAGTCAGGAGTTCAAATAAGTTTTAAAAAATGAAATCCCTTTGTAACAGACGAGTTTCCGTATGAAATCCTGATACTTTGAAAGAGATTGTCCCTTTTGTACACGAAGTGCATCCAGTATTTGTCGGGACCCTCTCAACTTTCTTGCACGTGCTATGTGGATGAAATGATGATACCATGCCAACTTTCAACCTTTACAGAGTTCATTTGAAATGCTTTTCAATTTTAGGGTCTTATAGCTCAAAATAATTAGTAAATGCATGAAAAATAACAAATGAAGTCTGAAAAGGTTGAAAAATGATTATGTGGCTTTGAATGGTGCATTCTGAACACACAAAAAGTCAGGAGTTCAAATAAGTTTTAAAAATGAAATGCCTTTGTAACAGACGACTTTCCGTATGAAATCCTGATACATTGAAAGAGATTGTCCGTTTTGTACACGAAGTGCATCCAGTATTTGTCGGGACCCTCTCAACTTTCTTGCACATTCTATGTGGATGAAATGATGATACCATGCCAACTTTCAACCTTTTCAGAGTTCATTTGAAATGCTTTTAGATTTTAGGGTCTTATAGCTCAAAATAATTAGTAAATGCATGAAAAATAACAAATGAAGTCAGAAAGGATTGAAAAATGATGATGTGGCTTTGAATGGTGCATTTTGAACACACAAAAATTCAGGAGTTCAAATAAGTTTTAAAAAATGAAATCCCTTTGTAACAGACGAGGTTCCGTATGAAATCCTGATACTTTGAAAGAGATTGTCCGTTTTGTACACGAAGTGCATCCAGTTTTTGCCGGGACCCTCTCAACTTTCTTGCACATGCTATGTGAATGAAATGATGATACCATGCCAACTTTCAACCTTTTCAGAGTTCATTTGAAATGCTTTTCAATTTTAGGGTCTTATAGCTCAAAATAATTAGTAAATGCATGAAAAATAACAAATGAAGTCAGAAAGGATCGAAAAATGATGATGTGGCTTTGAATGGTGCATTTCGAACACACAAAAAGTCAGGAGTTCAAATAAGTTTTAAAAAATGAAATCCCTTTGTAACAGACGAGTTTCCGTATGGAATCCTGATACTTTGAAAGAGATTGTCCGTTTTGTACACGAAGTGCATCCAGTTTTTGCCGGGACCCTCTCAACTTTCTTGCACATGCTATGTGGATGAAATGATGATACCATGCCAACTTTCAACCTTTTCAAAGTTCATTTGAAATGCTTTTCAATTTTAGGGTCTTATAGCTCAAAATAATTAGTAAATGCATGAAAAATAACAAATGAAGTCAGAAAGGATCGAAAAATAATAATGTCGCTTTGAATGGTGCATTTTGAACACACAAAAAGTCTGGAGTTCAAATAAGTTTTTAAAAATGAAATCCCTTTGTAACAGACGAGTTTCCGTATGAAATCCTGATACTTTGAAAGAGATTGTCCGTTTTGTACACGAAGTGCATCCAGTTTTTGCCGGGACCCTCTCAACTTTCTTGCACATGCTATGTGGATGAAATGATGATACCATGCCAACTTTCAACCTTTTCAGAGTTCATTTGAAATGATTTTCAATTTCTGGGTCTTATAGCTCAAAATAATTAGTAAATGCATGAAAAATAACAAATGAAGTCAGAAAGGATCGAAAAATGATGATGTGGCTTTGAATGGTGAATTTTGAACACACAAAAAGTCAGGAGTTCAAATAAGTTTTAAAAAATGAAATCCCTTTGTAACAGACGAGTTTCCGTATGAAATCCTGATACTTTGAAAGAGATTGTCCCTTTTTTACACGAAGTGCATCCAGTATTTGTCGGGACCCTCTCAACTTTCTTGCACGTGCTATGTGGATGAAATGATGATACCATGCCAACTTTCAACCTTTTCAAAGTTCATTTGAAATGCTTTTCAATTTTAGGGTCTTATAGCTCAAAATAATTAGTAAATGCATGAAAAATAACAAATGAAGTCAGAAAGGATCGAAAAATAATAATGTCGCTTTGAATGGTGCATTTTGAACACACAAAAAGTCTGGAGTTCAAATAAGTTTTTAAAAATGAAATCCCTTTGTAACAGACGAGTTTCCGTATGAAATCCTGATACTTTGAAAGAGATTGTCCGTTTTGTACACGAAGTGCATCCAGTTTTTGCCGGGACCCTCTCAACTTTCTTGCACATGCTATGTGGATGAAATGATGATACCATGCCAACTTTCAACCTTTTCAGAGTTCATTTGAAATGATTTTCAATTTCTGGGTCTTATAGCTCAAAATAATTAGTAAATGCATGAAAAATAACAAATGAAGTCAGAAAGGATCGAAAAATGATGATGTGGCTTTGAATGGTGAATTTTGAACACACAAAAAGTCAGGAGTTCAAATAAGTTTTAAAAAATGAAATCCCTTTGTAACAGACGAGTTTCCGTATGAAATCCTGATACTTTGAAAGAGATTGTCCCTTTTTTACACGAAGTGCATCCAGTATTTGTCGGGACCCTCTCAACTTTCTTGCACGTGCTATGTGGATGAAATGATGATACCATGCCAACTTTCAACCTTTTCAGAGTTCATTTGAAATGCTTTTCAATTTTAGGGTCTTATAGCTCAAAATAATTAGTAAATGCATGAAAAATAACAAATGAAGTCAGAAAAGATTGAAAAATGATGATGTGGCTTTGAATGGTGCATTCTGAACACACCAAAAGTCAGGAGTTCAAATAAGTTTTAAAAAATGAAATCCCTTTGTAACAGACGAGGTTCCGTATGAAATCTTGATACTTTGAAAGAGATTGTCCGTTTTGTACACGAAGTGCATCCAGTTTTTGCCGGGACCCTCTCAACTTTCTTGCACATGCTATGTGAATGAAATGATGATACCATGCCAACTTTCAACCTTTTCAGAGTTCATTTGAAATGCTTTTCAATTTTAGGGTCTTATAGCTCAAAATAATTAGTAAATGCATGAAAAATAACAAATGAAGTCAGAAAGGATCGAAAAATGATGATGTGGCTTTGAATGGTGCATTTTGAACACACAAAAAGTCAGGAGTTCAAATAAGTTTTAAAAAATGAAATCCCTTTGTAACAGACGAGTTTCCGTATGAAATCCTGATACTTTGAAAGAGATTGTCCCTTTTTTACACGAAGTGCATCCAGTATTTGTCGGGACCCTCTCAACTTTCTTGCACGTGCTATGTGGATGAAATGATGATACCATGCCAACTTTCAACCTTTTCAGAGTTCATTTGAAATGCTTTTCAATTTTAGGGTCTTATAGCTCAAAATAATTAGTAAATGCATGAAAAATAACAAATGAAGTCAGAAAAGATTGAAAAATGATCATGTGGCTTTGAATGGTGCATTCTGAACACACAAAAATTCAGGAGTTCAAATAAGTTTTAGAAAATGAAATGCCTTTGTAACAGACGACTTTCCGTATGAAATCCTGATACTTTGAAAGAGATTGTCCGTTTTGTACACGAAGTGCATCCAGTATTTGTCGGGACCCTCTCAACTTTCTTGCACATTCTATGTGGATGAAATGATGATACCATGCCAACTTTCAACCTTTTCAGAGTTCATTTGAAATGCATTTCAATTTTAGGGTCTTATAGCTCAAAATAATTAGTAAATGCATGAAAAATAACAAATGAAGTCAGAAAGGATTGAAAAATGATGATGTGGCTTTGAATGGTGCATTTTGAACACACAAAAAGTCAGGAGTTCAAATAAGTTTTAAAAAATGAAATCCCTTTGTAACAGACGAGTTTCCGTATGAAATCCTGATACTTTGAAAGAGATTGTCCCTTTTGTACACGAAGTGCATCCAGTATTTGTCGGGACCCTCTCAACTTTCTTGCAAATGCTATGTGGATGAAATGATGATACCATGCCAACTTTCAACCTTTTCAGAGTTCATTTGAAATGCTTTTCAATTTTAGGGTCTTATAGCTCAAAATAATTAGTAAATGCATGAAAAATAACAAATGAAGTCAGAAAAGATTGAAAAATGAGGATGTGGCTTTGAATGGTGCATTCTGAACACACAAAAAGTCTTGAGTTCAAATAAGTTTTTAAAAATGAAATCCCTTTGTAACATATGTGTTTCCGTATGAAATCTTGATACTTTGAAAGAGATTGTCCGTTTTGTACACGAAGTGCATCCAGTTTTTGCCGGGACCCTCTCAACTTTCTTGCACATGCTATGTGGATGAAATGATGATACCATGCCAACTTTCAACCTTTTCAGAGTTAATTTGAAATGCTTTTCAATTTTAGGGTCTTATAGCTCAAAATAATTAGTAAATGCATGAAAAATAACAAATGAAGTCAGAAAAGATTGAAATATGATTATGTGGCTTTGAATGGTGCATTCTGAACACACAAAAAGTCAGGAGTTCAAATAAGTTTTAAAAAATGAAATGCCTTTGTAACAGACGAGTTTCCGTATGAAATCCTGATACTTTGAAAGAGATTGTCCGTTTTGTACACGAAGTGCATCCAGTATTTGTCGGGACCCTCTCAACTTTCTTGCACATTCTATGTGGATAAAATGATGATACCATGCCAACTTTCAACCGTTTCAGAGTTCATTTGAAATGCTTTTCAACTTTAGGGTCTTATAGCTCAAAATAATTAGTAAATGCATGAAAAATAACAAATGAAGTCAGAAAAGATTGAAAAATGATGATGTGGCTTTGAATGGTGCATTCTGAACACACAAAAAGTCAGGAGTTCAAATAAGTTTTTAAAAATGAAATCCCTTTGTAACATATGTGTTTCCGTATGAAATCCTGATACTTTGAAAGAGATTGTCCGTTTTGTACACGAAGTGCATCCAGTTTTTGCTGGGACCCTCTCAACTTTCTTGCACATGCTATGTGGATGAAATGATGATACCATCCAACTTTCAACCTTTTCAGAATTAATTTGAAATGCTTTTCAATTTGAGGGTCTTATAGCTCAAAATAATTAGTAAATGCATGAAAAATAACAAATGAAGTCAGAAAAGATTGAAAAATGATGATGTGGCTTTGAATGGTGCATTCTGAACACACAAAAACTCAGGAGTTGAAATAAGTTTAAAAAAATGAAATGCCTTTGTAACAGACGAGTTTCCGTATGAAATCCTGATACTTTGAAAGAGATTGTCCGTTTTGTACACGAAGTGCATCCAGTATTTGTCGGGACCCTCTCAACTTTCTTGCACATTCTATGTGGATGAAATGATGATACCATGCCAACTTTCAACCGTTTCAGAGTTCATTTGAAATGCTTTTCAACTTTAGGGTCTTATAGCTCAAAATAATTAGTAAATGCATGAAAAATAACAAATGAAGTCAGAAAAGATTGAAAAATGATGATGTGGCTTTGAATGGTGCATTCTGAACACACAAAAAGTCAGGAGTTCAAATAAGTTTTTAAAAATGAAATCCCTTTGTAACATATGTGTTTCCGTATGAAATCCTGATACTTTGAAAGAGATTGTCCGTTTTGTACACGAAGTGCATCCAGTTTTTGCTGGGACCCTCTCAACTTTCTTGCACATGCTATGTGGATGAAATGATGATACCATCCAACTTTCAACCTTTTCAGAATTAATTTGAAATGCTTTTCAATTTTAGGGTCTTATAGCTCAAAATAATTAGTAAATGCATGAAAAATAACAAATGAAGTCAGAAAAGATTGAAAAATGATGATGTGGCTTTGAATGGTGCATTCTGAACAGACAAAAAGTCAGGAGTTAAAATAAGTTTTAAAAAATGAAATCCCTTTGTAACAGACGAGTTTCCGTATGAAATCCTGATACTTTGAAAGAGAATGTCCGTTTTGTACACGAAGTGCATCCAGTTTTTGCCGGGACCCTCTCAACTTTCTTGCACATGCTATGTGGATGAAATGATGATACCATGCCAACTTTCAACCTTTTCAGAGTTCATCTGAAATGCTTTTCAATTTTAGGGTCTTATAGCTGAAAATAATTAGTAAATGCATGAAAAATAACAAATGAAGTCAGAAAGGATCGAAAAATGATGATGTGGCTTTGAATGGTGCATTCTGAACACACAAAAAGTCTTGAGTTCAAATAAGTTTTTAAAAATGAAATCCCTTTGTAACATATGTGTTTCCGTATGAAATCCTGATACTTTGAAAGAGATTGTCCGTTTTGTACACGAAGTGCATCCAGTTTTTGCTGGGACCCTCTCAACTTTCTTGCACATGCTATGTGGATGAAATGATGATACCATGCCAACTTTCAACCTTTTCAGAGTTAATTTGAAATGCTTTTCAATTTTATGGTCTTATAGCTCAAAATAATTAGTAAATGCATGAAAAATAACAAATGAAGTCAGAAAAGATTGAAAAATGATGATGTGGCTTTGAATGGTGCATTCTGAACACACAAAAAGTCAGGAGTTCAAATAAGTTTTAAAAAATGAAATGCCTTTGTAACAGACGAGTTTCCGTATGAAATCCTGATACTTTGAAAGAGATTGTCCGTTTTGTACACGAAGTGCATCCAGTATTTGTCGGGACCCTCTCAACTTTCTTGCACATTCTATGTGGATGAAATGATGATACCATGCCAACTTTCAACCTTTTCAGAGTTCATTTGAAATACTTTTCAACTTTAGGGTCTTATAGCTCAAAATAATTAGTAAATGCATGAAAAATAACAAATGAAGTCAGAAAAGATTGAAAAATGATGATGTGGCTTTGAATGGTGCATTCTGAACACACAAAAAGTCAGGAGTTCAAATAAGTTTTTAAAAATGAAATCCCTTTGTAACATATGTGTTTCCGTATGAAATCCTGATACTTTGAAAGAGATTGTCCGTTTTGTACACGAAGTGCATCCAGTTTTTGCCGGGACCCTCTCAACTTTCTTGCACATGCTATGTGGATGAAATGATGATACCATGCCAACTTTCAACCTTTTCAGAGTTAATATGAAATGCTTTTCAATTTTAGGGTCTTATAGCTCAAAATAATTAGTAAATGCATGAAAAATAACAAATGAAGTCAGAAAAGATTGAAAAATGATGATGTGGCTTTGAATGGTGCATTCTAAAAACACAAAAAGTCAGGAGTTCAAATAAGTTTTAAAAAATGAAATGCCTTTGTAACAGACGAGTTTCCGTATGAAATCCTGATACTTTGAAAGAGATTGTCCGTTTTGTACACGAAGTGCATCCAGTATTTGTCGGGACCCTCTCAACTTTCTTGCACATTCTATGTGGATGAAATGATGATACCATGCCAACTTTCAACCGTTTCAGAGTTCATTTGAAATGCTTTTCAACTTTAGGGTCTTATAGCTCAAAATAATTAGTAAATGCATGAAAAATAACAAATGAAGTCAGAAAAGATTGAAAAATGATGATGTGGCTTTGAATGGTGCATTCTGAACACACAAAAAGTCAGGAGTTCAAATAAGTTTTTAAAAATGAAATCCCTTTGTAACATATGTGTTTCCGTATGAAATCCTGATACTTTGAAAGAGATTGTCCGTTTTGTACACGAAGTGCATCCAGTTTTTGCTGGGACCCTCTCAACTTTCTTGCACATGCTATGTGGATGAAATGATGATACCATCCAACTTTCAACCTTTTCAGAATTAATTTGAAATGCTTTTCAATTTTAGGGTCTTATAGCTCAAAATAATTAGTAAATGCATGAAAAATAACAAATGAAGTCAGAAAAGATTGAAAAATGATGATGTGGCTTTGAATGGTGCATTCTGAACAGAAAAAAAGTCAGGAGTTAAAATAAGTTTTAAAAAATGAAATCCCTTTGTAACAGACGAGTTTCCGTATGAAATCCTGATACTTTGAAAGAGAATGTCCGTTTTGTACACGAAGTGCATCCAGTTTTTGCCGGGACCCTCTCAACTTTCTTGCACATGCTATGTGGATGAAATGATGATACCATGCCAACTTTCAACCTTTTCAGAGTTCATTTGAAATGCTTTTCAATTTTAGGGTCTTATAGCTGAAAATAATTAGTAAATGCATGAAAAATAACCAATGAAGTCAGAAAGGATTGAAAAATGATGATTTGGCTTTGAATGGTGCATTCTGAACACACAAAAAGTCAGGAGTTCAAATAAGTTTTTAAAAATGAAATCCCTTTGTAACATATGTGTTTCCGTATGAAATCCTGATACTTTGAAAGAGATTGTCCGTTTTGTACACGAAGTGCATCCAGTTTTTGCTGGGACCCTCTCAACTTTCTTGCACATGCTATGTGGATGAAATGATGATACCATCCAACTTTCAACCTTTTCAGAATTAATTTGAAATGCTTTTCAATTTTAGGGTCTTATAGCTCAAAATAATTAGTAAATGCATGAAAAATAACAAATGAAGTCAGAAAAGATTGAAAAATGATGATGTGGCTTTGAATGGTGCATTCTGAACAGACAAAAAGTCAGGAGTTAAAATAAGTTTTAAAAAATGAAATCCCTTTGTAACAGACGAGTTTCCGTATGAAATCCTGATACTTTGAAAGAGAATGTCCCTTTTGTACACGAAGTGCATCCAGTTTTTGCCGGGACCCTCTCAACTTTCTTGCACATGCTATGTGGATGAAATGATGATACCATGCCAACTTTCAACCTTTTCAGAGTTCATTTGAAATGCTTTTCAATTTTAGGGTCTTATAGCTGAAAATAATTAGTAAATGCATGAAAAATAACAAATGAAGTCAGAAAGGATCGAAAAATGATGATGTGGCTTTGAATGGTGCATTCTGAACACACAAAAAGTCTTGAGTTCAAATAAGTTTTTAAAAATGAAATCCCTTTGTAACATATGTGTTTCCGTATGAAATCCTGATACTTTGAAAGAGATTGTCCGTTTTGTACACGAAGTGCATCCAGTTTTTGCTGGGACCCTCTCAACTTTCTTGCACATTCTATGTGGATAAAATGATGATACCATGCCAACTTTCAACCGTTTCAGAGTTCATTTGAAATGCTTTTCAACTTTAGGGTCTTATAGCTCAAAATAATTAGTAAATGCATGAAAAATAACAAATGAAGTCAGAAAAGATTGAAAAATGATGATGTGGCTTTGAATGGTGCATTCTGAACACACAAAAAGTCAGGAGTTCAAATAAGTTTTTAAAAATGAAATCCCTTTGTAACATATGTGTTTCCGTATGAAATCCTGATACTTTGAAAGAGATTGTCCGTTTTGTACACGAAGTGCATCCAGTTTTTGCTGGGACCCTCTCAACTTTCTTGCACATGCTATGTGGATGAAATGATGATACCATCCAACTTTCAACCTTTTCAGAATTAATTTGAAATGCTTTTCAATTTTAGGGTCTTATAGCTCAAAATAATTAGTAAATGCATGAAAAATAACAAATGAAGTCAGAAAAGATTGAAAAATGATGATGTGGCTTTGAATGGTGCATTCTGAACAGATAAAAAGTCAGGAGTTAAAATAAGTTTTAAAAAATGAAATCCCTTTGTAACAGACGAGTTTCCGTATGAAATCCTGATACTTTGAAAGAGAATGTCCGTTTTGTACACGAAGTGCATCCAGTTTTTGCCGGGACCCTCTCAACTTTCTTGCACATGCTATGTGGATGAAATGATGATACCATGCCAACTTTCAACCTTTTCAGAGTTCATTTGAAATGCTTTTCAATTTTAGGGTCTTATAGCTGAAAATAATTAGTAAATGCATGAAAAATAACAAATGAAGTCAGAAAGGATCGAAAAATGATGATGTGGCTTTGAATGCTGCATTCTGAACACACAAAAAGTCTTGAGTTCAAATAAGTTTTTAAAAATGAAATCCCTTTGTAACATATGTGTTTCCGTATGAAATCCTGATACTTTGAAAGAGATTGTCCGTTTTGTACACGAAGTGCATCCAGTTTTTGCTGGGACCCTCTCAACTTTCTTGCACATGCTATGTGGATGAAATGATGATACCATGCCAACTTTCAACCTTTTCAGAGTTAATTTGAAATGCTTTTCAATTTTAGGGTCTTATAGCTCAAAATAATTAGTAAATGCATGAAAAATAACAAATGAAGTCAGAAAAGATTGAAAAATGATGATGTGGCTTTGAATGGTGCATTCTGAACACACAAAAAGTCAGGAGTTCAAATAAGTTTTAAAAAATGAAATGCCTTTGTAACAGACGAGTTTCCGTATGAAATCCTGATACTTTGAAAGAGATTGTCCGTTTTGTACACGAAGTGCATCCAGTATTTGTCGGGACCCTCTCAACTTTCTTGCACATTCTATGTGGATGAAATGATGATACCATGCCAACTTTCAACCTTTTCAGAGTTCATTTGAAATGCTTTTCAACTTTAGGGTCTTATAGCTCAAAATAATTAGTAAATGCATGAAAAATAACAAATGAAGTCAGAAAAGATTGAAAAATGATGATGTGGCTTTGAATGGTGCATTCTGAACACACAAAAAGTCAGGAGTTCAAATAAGTTTTTAAAAATGAAATCCCTTTGTAACATATGTGTTTCCGTATGAAATCCTGATACTTTGAAAGAGATTGTCCGTTTTGTACACGAAGTGCATCCAGTTTTTGCTGGGACCCTCTCAACTTTCTTGCACATGCTATGTGGATGAAATGATGATACCATCCAACTTTCAACCTTTTCAGAGTTAATTTGAAATGCTTTTCAATTTTAGGGTCTTATAGCTCAAAATAATTAGTAAATGCATGAAAAATAACAAATGAAGTCAGAAAAGATTGAAAAATGATGATGTGTCTTTGAATGGTGCATTCTGAACAGACAAAAAGTCAGGAGTTCAAATAAGTTTTAAAAAATGAAATGCCTTTGTAACAGACGAGTTTCCGTATGAAATCCTGATACTTTGAAAGAGATTGTCCGTTTTGTACACGAAGTGCATCCAGTATTTGTCGGGACCCTCTCAACTTTCTTGCACATTCTATGTGGATGAAATGATGATACCATGCCAACTTTCAACCTTTTCAGAGTTCATTTGAAATGCTTTTCAATTTTAGGGTCTTATAGCTCAAAATAATTAGTAAATGCATGAAAAATAACAAATGAAGTCAGAAAGGATTGAAAAATGATGATGTCGCTTTGAATGGTGCATTTTGAACACACAAAAATTCAGGAGTTCAAATAAGTTTTATAAAATGAAATCCCTTTGTAACAGACGAGTTTCCGTATGAAATCCTGATACTTTGAAAGAGATTGTCCGTTTTGTACACGAAGTGCATCCAGTTTTTGCCGGGACCCTCTCAACTTTCTTGCACATGCTATGTGGATGAAATGATGATACCATGCCAACTTTCAACCTTTTCAGAGTTAATTTGAAATGCTTTTCAATTTTAGGGTCTTATAGCTCAAAATAATTAGTAAATGCATGAAAAATAACAAATGAAGTCAGAAAAGATTGAAAAATGATGATGTGTCTTTGAATGGTGCATTCTGAACAGACAAAAAGTCAGGAGTTCAAATAAGTTTTAAAAAATGAAATGCCTTTGTAACAGACGAGTTTCCGTATGAAATCCTGATACTTTGAAAGAGATTGTCCGTTTTGTACACGAAGTGCATCCAGTATTTGTCGGGACCCTCTCAACTTTCTTGCACATTCTATGTGGATGAAATGATGATACCATGCCAACTTTCAACCTTTTCAGAGTTCATTTGAAATGCTTTTCAATTTTAGGGTCTTATAGCTCAAAATAATTAGTAAATGCATGAAAAATAACAAATGAAGTCAGAAAGGATTGAAAAATGATGATGTCGCTTTGAATGGTGCATTTTGAACACACAAAAATTCAGGAGTTCAAATAAGTTTTATAAAATGAAATCCCTTTGTAACAGACGAGTTTCCGTATGAAATCCTGATACTTTGAAAGAGATTGTCCGTTTTGTACACGAAGTGCATCCAGTTTTTGCCGGGACCCTCTCAACTTTCTTGCACATGCTATGTGGATGAAATGATGATACCATGCCAACTTTCAACCTTTTCAGAGTTAATTTGAAATGCTTTTCAATTTTAGGGTCTTATAGCTCAAAATAATTAGTAAATGCATGAAAAATAACAAATGAAGTCAGAAAAGATTGAAAAATGATGATGTGTCTTTGAATGGTGCATTCTGAACAGACAAAAAGTCAGGAGTTCAAATAAGTTTTAAAAAATGAAATGCCTTTGTAACAGACGAGTTTCCGTATGAAATCCTGATACTTTGAAAGAGATTGTCCGTTTTGTACACGAAGTGCATCCAGTATTTGTCGGGACCCTCTCAACTTTCTTGCACATTCTATGTGGATGAAATGATGATACCATGCCAACTTTCAACCTTTTCAGAGTTCATTTGAAATGCTTTTCAATTTTAGGGTCTTATAGCTCAAAATAATTAGTAAATGCATGAAAAATAACAAATGAAGTCAGAAAGGATTGAAAAATGATGATGTCGCTTTGAATGGTGCATTTTGAACACACAAAAATTCAGGAGTTCAAATAAGTTTTATAAAATGAAATCCCTTTGTAACAGACGAGTTTCCGTATGAAATCCTTGTACTTTGAAAGAGATTGTCCGTTTTGTACACGAAGTGCATCCAGTTTTTGCCGGGACCCTCTCAACTTTCTTGCACATGCTATGTGGATGAAATGATGATACCATGCCAACTTTCAACATTTTCAGAGTTAATTTGAAATGCTTTTCAATTTTAGGGTCTTATAGCTCAAAATAATTAGTAAATGCATGAAAAATAACAAATGAAGTCAGAAAAGATTGAAAAATGATGATGTGGCTTTGAATGGTGCATTCTGAACACACAAAAAGTCAGGAGTTCAAATAAGTTTAAAAAAAATGAAATGCCTTTGTAACAGACGAGTTTCCGTATGAAATCCTGATACTTTGAAAGAGATTGTCCGTTTTGTACACGAAGTGCATCCAGTATTTGTCGGGACCCTCTCAACTTTCTTGCACATTCTATGTGGATGAAATGATGATACCATGCCAACTTTCAACCTTTTCAGAGTTCATTTGAAATGCTTTTCAACTTTAGGGTCTTATAGCTCAAAATAATTAGTAAATGCATGAAAAATAACAAATGAAGTCAGAAAAGATTGAAAAATGATGATGTGGCTTTGAATGGTGCATTCTGAACACACAAAAAGTCAGGAGTTCAAATAAGTTTTTAAAAATGAAATCCCTTTGTAACATATGTGTTTCCGTATGAAATCCTGATACTTTGAAAGAGATTGTCCGTTTTGTACACGAAGTGCATCCAGTTTTTGCTGGGACCCTCTCAACTTTCTTGCACATGCTATGTGGATGAAATGATGATACCATCCAACTTTCAACCTTTTCAGAGTTAATTTGAAATGCTTTTCAATTTTAGGGTCTTATAGCTCAAAATAATTAGTAAATGCATGAAAAATAACAAATGAAGTCAGAAAAGATTGAAAAATGATGATGTGGCTTTGAATGGTGCATTCTGAACAGACAAAAAGTCAGGAGTTCAAATAAGTTTTAAAAAATGAAATGCCTTTGTAACAGACGAGTTTCCGTATGAAATCCTGATACTTTGAAAGAGATTGTCCGTTTTGTACACGAAGTGCATCCAGTATTTGTCGGGACCCTCTCAACTTTCTTGCACATTCTATGTGGATGAAATGATGATACCATGCCAACTTTCAACCTTTTCAGAGTTCATTTGAAATGCTTTTCAATTTTAGGGTCTTATAGCTCAAAATAATTAGTAAATGCATGAAAAATAACAAATGAAGTCAGAAAGGATTGAAAAATGATGATGTCGCTTTGAATGGTGCATTTTGAACACACAAAAATTCAGGAGTTCAAATAAGTTTTATAAAATGAAATCCCTTTGTAACAGACGAGTTTCCGTATGAAATCCTGATACTTTGAAAGAGATTGTCCGTTTTGTACACGAAGTGCATCCAGTTTTTGCCGGGACCCTCTCAACTTTCTTGCACATGCTATGTGGATGAAATGATGATACCATGCCAACTTTCAACCTTTTCAGAGTGCATTTGAAATGCTTTTCAATTTTAGGGTCTTATAGCTGAAAATAATTAGTAAATGCATGAAAAATAACAAATGAAGTCAGAAAGGATCGAAAAATGATGATGTGGCTTTGAATGGTGCATTCTGAACACACAAAAAGTCAGGAGTTCAAATAAGTTTTTAAAAATGAAATCCCTTTGTAACATATGTGTTTCCGTATGAAATCCTGATACTTTGAAAGAGATTGTCCGTTTTGTACACGAAGTGCATCCAGTTTTTGCTGGGACCCTCTCAACTTTCTTGCACATGCTATGTGGATGAAATGATGATACCATGCCAACTTTCAACCTTTTCAGAGTTAATTTGAAATGCTTTTCAATTTTAGGGTCTTATAGCTCAAAATAATTAGTAAATGCATGAAAAATAACAAATGAAGTCAGAAAAGATTGAAAAATGATGATGTGGCTTTGAATGGTGCATTCTGAACACACAAAAAGTCAGGAGTTCAAATAAGTTTTAAAAAATGAAATGCCTTTGTAACAGACGAGTTTCCGTATGAAATCCTGATACTTTGAAAGAGATTGTCCGTTTTGTACACGAAGTGCATCCAGTATTTGTCGGGACCCTCTCAACTTCCTTGCACATTCTATGTGGATGAAATGATGATACCATGCCAACTTTCAACCTTTTCAGAGTTCATTTGAAATGCTTTTCAACTTTAGGGTCTTATAGCTCAAAATAATTAGTAAATGCATGAAAAATAACAAATGAAGTCAGAAAAGATTGAAAAATGATGATGTGGCTTTGAATGGTGCATTCTGAACACACAAAAAGTCAGGAGTTCAAATAAGTTTTTAAAAATGAAATCCCTTTGTAACATATGTGTTTCCGTATGAAATCCTGATACTTTGAAAGAGATTGTCCGTTTTGTACACGAAGTGCATCCAGTTTTTGCTGGGACCCTCTCAACTTTCTTGCACATGCTATGTGGATGAAATGATGATACCATCCAACTTTCAACCTTTTCAGAGTTAATTTGAAATGCTTTTCAATTTTAGGGTCTTATAGCTCAAAATAATTAGTAAATGCATGAAAAATAACAAATGAAGTCAGAAAAGATTGAAAAATGATGATGTGTCTTTGAATGGTGCATTCTGAACAGACAAAAAGTCAGGAGTTCAAATAAGTTTTAAAAAATGAAATGCCTTTGTAACAGACGAGTTTCCGTATGAAATCCTGATACTTTGAAAGAGATTGTCCGTTTTGTACACGAAGTGCATCCAGTATTTGTCGGGACCCTCTCAACTTTCTTGCACATTCTATGTGGATGAAATGATGATACCATGCCAACTTTCAACCTTTTCAGAGTTCATTTGAAATGCTTTTCAATTTTAGGGTCTTATAGCTCAAAATAATTAGTAAATGCATGAAAAATAACAAATGAAGTCAGAAAGGATTGAAAAATGATGATGTCGCTTTGAATGGTGCATTTTGAACACACAAAAATTCAGGAGTTCAAATAAGTTTTATAAAATGAAATCCCTTTGTAACAGACGAGTTTCCGTATGAAATCCTGATACTTTGAAAGAGATTGTCCGTTTTGTACACGAAGTGCATCCAGTTTTTGCCGGGACCCTCTCAACTTTCTTGCACATGCTATGTGGATGAAATGATGATACCATGCCAACTTTCAACCTTTTCAGAGTTAATTTGAAATGCTTTTCAATTTTAGGGTCTTATAGCTCAAAATAATTAGTAAATGCATGAAAAATAACAAATGAAGTCAGAAAAGATTGAAAAATGATGATGTGTCTTTGAATGGTGCATTATGAACAGACAAAAAGTCAGGAGTTCAAATAAGTTTTAAAAAATGAAATGCCTTTGTAACAGACGAGTTTCCGTATGAAATCCTGATACTTTGAAAGAGATTGTCCGTTTTGTACACGAAGTGCATCCAGTATTTGTCGGGACCCTCTCAACTTTCTTGCACATTCTATGTGGATGAAATGATGATACCATGCCAACTTTCAACCTTTTCAGAGTTCATTTGAAATGCTTTTCAATTTTAGGGTCTTATAGCTCAAAATAATTAGTAAATGCATGAAAAATAACAAATGAAGTCAGAAAGGATTGAAAAATGATGATGTCGCTTTGAATGGTGCATTTTGAACACACAAAAATTCAGGAGTTCAAATAAGTTTTATAAAATGAAATCCCTTTGTAACAGACGAGTTTCCGTATGAAATCCTGATACTTTGAAAGAGATTGTCCGTTTTGTACACGAAGTGCATCCAGTTTTTGCCGGGACCCTCTCAACTTTCTTGCACATGCTATGTGGATGAAATGATGATACCATGCCAACTTTCAACCTTTTCAGAGTTAATTTGAAATGCTTTTCAATTTTAGGGTCTTATAGCTCAAAATAATTAGTAAATGCATGAAAAATAACAAATGAAGTCAGAAAAGATTGAAAAATGATGATGTGGCTTTGAATGGTGCATTCTGAACACACAAAAAGTCAGGAGTTCAAATAAGTTTAAAAAAAATGAAATGCCTTTGTAACAGACGAGTTTCCGTATGAAATCCTGATACTTTGAAAGAGATTGTCCGTTTTGTACACGAAGTGCATCCAGTATTTGTCGGGACCCTCTCAACTTTCTTGCACATTCTATGTGGATGAAATGATGATACCATGCCAACTTTCAACCTTTTCAGAGTTCATTTGAAATGCTTTTCAACTTTAGGGTCTTATAGCTCAAAATAATTAGTAAATGCATGAAAAATAACAAATGAAGTCAGAAAAGATTGAAAAATGATGATGTGGCTTTGAATGGTGCATTCTGAACACACAAAAAGTCAGGAGTTCAAATAAGTTTTTAAAAATGAAATCCCTTTGTAACATATGTGTTTCCGTATGAAATCCTGATACTTTGAAAGAGATTGTCCGTTTTGTACACGAAGTGCATCCAGTTTTTGCTGGGACCCTCTCAACTTTCTTGCACATGCTATGTGGATGAAATGATGATACCATCCAACTTTCAACCTTTTCAGAGTTAATTTGAAATGCTTTTCAATTTTAGGGTCTTATAGCTCAAAATAATTAGTAAATGCATGAAAAATAACAAATGAAGTCAGAAAAGATTGAAAAATGATGATGTGGCTTTGAATGGTGCATTCTGAACAGACAAAAAGTCAGGAGTTCAAATAAGTTTTAAAAAATGAAATGCCTTTGTAACAGACGAGTTTCCGTATGAAATCCTGATACTTTGAAAGAGATTGTCCGTTTTGTACACGAAGTGCATCCAGTATTTGTCGGGACCCTCTCAACTTTCTTGCACATTCTATGTGGATGAAATGATGATACCATGCCAACTTTCAACCTTTTCAGAGTTCATTTGAAATGCTTTTCAATTTTAGGGTCTTATAGCTCAAAATAATTAGTAAATGCATGAAAAATAACAAATGAAGTCAGAAAGGATTGAAAAATGATGATGTCGCTTTGAATGGTGCATTTTGAACACACAAAAATTCAGGAGTTCAAATAAGTTTTATAAAATGAAATCCCTTTGTAACAGACGAGTTTCCGTATGAAATCCTGATACTTTGAAAGAGATTGTCCGCTTTGTACACGAAGTGCATCCAGTTTTTGCCGGGACCCTCTCAACATTCTTGCACATTCTATGTGGATGAAATGATGATACCATGCCAACTTTCAACCTTTTCAGAGTTCATTTGAAATGCTTTTCAATTTTAGGGTCTTATAGCTCAAAATAATTAGTAAATGCATGAAAAATAACAAATGAAGTCAGAAAGGATCGAAAAATGATGATGTGGCTTTGAATGGTGCATTTTGAACACACAAAAAGTCAGGAGTTCAAATAAGTTTTAAAAAATGAAATGCCTTTGTAACAGACGAGTTTCCGTATGAAATCCTGATACTTTGAAAGAGATTGTCCGTTTTGTACACGAAGTGCATCCAGTATTTGTCGGGACCCTCTCAACTTTCTTGCACATTCTATGTGGATGAAATGATGATACCATGCCAACTTTCAACCTTTTCAGAGTTCATTTGAAATCCTTTTCAACTTTAGGGTCTTATAGCTCAAAATAATTAGTAAATGCATGAAAAATAACAAATGAAGTCAGAAAAGATTGAAAAATGATGATGTGGCTTTGAATGGTGCATTCTGAACACACAAAAAGTCAGGAGTTCAAATAAGTTTTTAAAAATGAAATCCCTTTGTAACATATGTGTTTCCGTATGAAATCCTGATACTTTGAAAGAGATTGTCCGTTTTGTACACGAAGTGCATCCAGTTTTTGCTGGGACCCTCTCAACTTTCTTGCACATGCTATGTGGATGAAATGATGATACCATCCAACTTTCAACCTTTTCAGAGTTAATTTGAAATGCTTTTCAATTTTAGGGTCTTATAGCTCAAAATAATTAGTAAATGTATGAAAAATAACAAATGAAGTCAGAAAAGATTAAAAAATGATGATGTGGCTTTGAATGGTGCATTCTGAACAGACAAAAAGTCAGGAGTTCAAATAAGTTTTAAAAAATGAAATGCCTTTGTAACAGACGAGTTTCCGTATGAAATCCTGATACTTTGAAAGAGATTGTCCGTTTTGTACACGAAGTGCATCCAGTATTTGTCGGGACCCTCTCAACTTTCTTGCACATTCTATGTGGATGAAATGATGATACCATGCCAACTTTCAACCTTTTCAGAGTTCATTTGAAATGCTTTTCAATTTTAGGGTCTTATAGCTCAAAATAATTAGTAAATGCATGAAAAATAACAAATGAAGTCAGAAAGGATTGAAAAATGATGATGTCGCTTTGAATGGTGCATTTTGAACACACAAAAATTCAGGAGTTCAAATAAGTTTTATAAAATGAAATCCCTTTGTAACAGACGAGTATCCGTATGAAATCCTGATACTTTGAAAGAGATTGTCCGTTTTGTACACGAAGTGCATCCAGTTTTTGCCGGGACCCTCTCAACTTTCTTGCACATGCTATGTGGATGAAATGATGATACCTTGCCAACTTTCAACCTTTTCAGAGTTCATTTGAAATGCTTTTCAATTTTAGGGTCTTATAGCTCAAAATAATTAGTAAATGCATGAAAAATAACAAATGAAGTCAGAAAGGATCGAAAAATGATGATGTGGCTTTGAATGGTGCATTTTGAACACACAAAAAGTCAGGAGTTCAAATAAGTTTTAAAACATGAAATGCCTTTGTAACAGACGAGTTTCCGTATGGAATCCTGATACTTTGAAAGAGATTGTCCGTTTTGTACACGAAGTGCATCCAGTTTTTGCCGGGACCCTCTCAACTTTCTTGCAAATGCTATGTGGATGAAATGATGATACCTTGCCAACTTTCAACCTTTTCAGAGTTCATTTGAAATGCTTTTCAATTTTAGGGTCTTATAGCTCAAAATAATTAGTAAATGCATGAAAAATAACAAATGAAGTCAGAAAAGATTGAAAAATGATGATGTGGCTTTGAATGGTGCATTCTGAACACACAAAAAGTCAGGAGTTCAAATAAGTTTTTAAAAATGAAATCCCTTTGTAACAGACGAGTTTCCGTATGAAATCCTGATACTTTGAAAGAGATTGTCCGTTTTGTACACGAAGTGCATCCAGTATTTGTCGGGACCCTCTCAACTTTCTTGCACATTCTATGTGGATGAAATGATGATACCATGCCAACTTTCAACCTTTTCAGAGTTCATTTGAAATGCTTTTCAATTTTAGGGTCTTATAGCTCAAAATAATTAGTAAATGCATGAAAAATAACAAATGAAGTCAGAAAAGATTGAAAAATGATGATGTGGCTTTGAATGGTGCATTCTGAACACACAAAAAGTCAGGAGTTCAAATAAGTTTTAAAAAATGAAATGCCTTTGTAACAGACGAGTTTCCGTATGAAATCCTGATACTTTGAAAGAGATTGTCCGTTTTGTACACGAAGTGCATCCAGTATTTGTCGGGACCCTCTCAACTTTCTTGCACATTCTATGTTTATGAAATGATGATACCATGCCAACTTTCAACCTTTTCAGAGTTCATTTGAAATGCTTTTCAACTTTAGGGTCTTATAGCTCAAAATAATTAGTAAATGCATGAAAAATAACAAATGAAGTCAGAAAAGATTGAAAAATGATGATGTGGCTTTGAATGGTGCATTCTGAACAAAGAAAAAGTCAGGAGTTCAAATAAGTTTTTAAAAATGAAATCCCTTTGTAACATATGTGTTTCCGTATGAAATCCTGATACTTTGAAAGAGATTGTCCGTTTTGTACACGAAGTGCATCCAGTTTTTGCTGGGACCCTCTCAACTTTCTTGCACATGCTATGTGGATGAAATGATGATACCATCCAACTTTCAACCTTTTCAGAGTTAATTTGAAATGCTTTTCAATTTTAGGGTCTTATAGCTCAAAATAATTAGTAAATGCATGAAAAATAACAAATGAAGTCAGAAAAGATTGAAAAATGATGATGTGGCTTTGAATGGTGCATTCTGAACAGACAAAAAGTCAGGAGTTCAAATAAGTTTTAAAAAATGAAATGCCTTTGTAACAGACGAGTTTCCGTATGAAATCCTGATACTTTGAAAGAGATTGTCCGTTTTGTACACGAAGTGCATCCAGTATTTGTCGGGACCCTCTCAACTTTCTTGCACATTCTATGTGGATGAAATGATGATACCATGCCAACTTTCAACCTTTTCAGAGTTCATTTGAAATGCTTTTCAATTTTAGGGTCTTATAGCTCAAAATAATTAGTAAATGCATGAAAAATAACAAATGAAGTCAGAAAGGATTGAAAAATGATGATGTCGCTTTGAATGGTGCATTTTGAACACACAAAAATTCAGGAGTTCAAATAAGTTTTATAAAATGAAATCCCTTTGTAACAGACGAGTTTCCGTATGAAATCCTGATACTTTGAAAGAGATTGTCCGTTTTGTACACGAAGTGCATCCAGTTTTTGCCGGGACCCTCTCAACTTTCTTGCACATGCTATGTGGATGAAATGATGATACCATGCCAACTTTCAACCTTTTCAGAGTTCATTTGAAATGCTTTTCAATTTTAGGGTCTTATAGCTCAAAATAATTAGTAAATGCATGAAAAATAACAAATGAAGTCAGAAAGGATCGAAAAATGATGATGTGGCTTTGAATGGTGCATTTTGAACACACAAAAAGTCAGGAGTTCAAATAAGTTTAAAAAAATGAAATCCCTTTGTAACAGACGAGTTTCCGTATGGAATCCTGATACTTTGAAAGAGATTGTCCGTTTTGTACACGAAGTGCATCCAGTTTTTGCCGGGACCCTCTCAACTTTCTTGCACATGCTATGTGGATGAAATGATGATACCATGCCAACTTTCAACCTTTTCAGAGTTCATTTGAAATGCTTTTCAATTTTAGGGTCTTATAGCTCAAAATAATTAGTAAATGCATGAAAAATAACAAATGAAGTCAGAAAAGATTGAAAAATGATGATGTGGCTTTGAATGGTGCATTCTGAACACACAAAAAGTCAGGAGTTCAAATAAGTTTTAAAAAATGAAATCCCTTTGTAACATATGTGTTTCCGTATGAAATCCTGATACTTTGAAAGAGATTGTCCGTTTTGTACACGAAGTGCATCCAGTTTTTGCCGGGACCCTCTCAACTTTCTTGCACATGCTATGTGGATGAAATGATGATACCATGTCAACTTTCAACCTTTTCAGAGTTCATTTGAAATGCTTTTCAATTTTAGGGTCTTATAGCTCAAAATAATTAGTAAATGCATGAAAAATAACAAATGAAGTCAGAAAGGATCGAAAAATGATGATGTGGCTTTGAATGGTGCATTTTGAACACACAAAAAGTCAGGAGTTCAAATAAGTTTTAAAACATGAAATGCCTTTGTAACAGACGAGTTTCCGTATGGAATCCTGATACTTTGAAAGAGATTGTCCGTTTTGTACACGAAGTGCATCCAGTTTTTGCCGGGACCCTCTCAACTTTCTTGCACATGCTATGTGGATGAAATGATGATACCTTGCCAACTTTCAACCTTTTCAGAGTTCATTTGAAATGCTTTTCAATTTTAGGGTCTTATAGCTCAAAATAATTAGTAAATGCATGAAAAATAACAAATGAAGTCAGAAAAGATTGAAAAATGATGATGTGGCTTTGAATGGTGCATTCTGAACACACAAAAAGTCAGGAGTTCAAATAAGTTTTTAAAAATGAAATCCCTTTGTAACAGACGAGTTTCCGTATGAAATCCTGATACTTTGAAAGAGATTGTCCGTTTTGTACACGAAGTGCATCCAGTATTTGTCGGGACCCTCTCAACTTTCTTGCACATTCTATGTGGATGAAATGATGATACCATGCCAACTTTCAACCTTTTCAGAGTTCATTTGAAATGCTTTTCAATTTTAGGGTCTTATAGCTCAAAATAATTAGTAAATGCATGAAAAATAACAAATGAAGTCAGAAAAGATTGAAAAATGATGATGTGGCTTTGAATGGTGCATTCTGAACACACAAAAAGTCAGGAGTTCAAATAAGTTTTAAAAAATGAAATGCCTTTGTAACAGACGAGTTTCCGTATGAAATCCTGATACTTTGAAAGAGATTGTCCGTTTTGTACACGAAGTGCATCCAGTATTTGTCGGGACCCTCTCAACTTTCTTGCACATTCTATGTTTATGAAATGATGATACCATGCCAACTTTCAACCTTTTCAGAGTTCATTTGAAATGCTTTTCAACTTTAGGGTCTTATAGCTCAAAATAATTAGTAAATGCATGAAAAATAACAAATGAAGTCAGAAAAGATTGAAAAATGATGATGTGGCTTTGAATGGTGCATTCTGAACAAAGAAAAAGTCAGGAGTTCAAATAAGTTTTTAAAAATGAAATCCCTTTGTAACATATGTGTTTCCGTATGAAATCCTGATACTTTGAAAGAGATTGTCCGTTTTGTACACGAAGTGCATCCAGTTTTTGCTGGGACCCTCTCAACTTTCTTGCACATGCTATGTGGATGAAATGATGATACCATCCAACTTTCAACCTTTTCAGAGTTAATTTGAAATGCTTTTCAATTTTAGGGTCTTATAGCTCAAAATAATTAGTAAATGCATGAAAAATAACAAATGAAGTCAGAAAAGATTGAAAAATGATGATGTGGCTTTGAATGGTGCATTCTGAACAGACAAAAAGTCAGGAGTTCAAATAAGTTTTAAAAATGAAATGCCTTTGTAACAGACGAGTTTCCGTATGAAATCCTGATACTTTGAAAGAGATTGTCCGTTTTGTACACGAAGTGCATCCAGTATTTGTCGGGACCCTCTCAACTTTCTTGCACATTCTATGTGGATGAAATGATGATACCATGCCAACTTTCAACCTTTTCAGAGTTCATTTGAAATGCTTTTCAATTTTAGGGTCTTATAGCTCAAAATAATTAGTAAATGCATGAAAAATAACAAATGAAGTCAGAAAGGATTGAAAAATGATGATGTCGCTTTGAATGGTGCATTTTGAACACACAAAAATTCAGGAGTTCAAATAAGTTTTATAAAATGAAATCC
This sequence comes from Aegilops tauschii subsp. strangulata, assembly GCF_002575655.3. Classification (NCBI taxonomy): domain Eukaryota; kingdom Viridiplantae; phylum Streptophyta; class Magnoliopsida; order Poales; family Poaceae; genus Aegilops; species Aegilops tauschii. Next base: position 68,978 of record NW_027332491.1, read on the forward strand.
CTTTGTAACAGACGAGTTTCCGTATGAAATCCTGATACTTTGAAAGAGATTGTCCGTTTTGTACACGAAGTGCATCCAGTTTTTGCCGGGACCCTCTCAACTTTCTTGCACATGCTATGTGGATGAAATGATGATACCATGCCAACTTTCAACCTTTTCAGAGTTCATTTGAAATGCTTTTCAATTTTAGGGTCTTATAGCTCAAAATAATTAGTAAATGCATGAAAAATAACAAATGAAGTCCGAAAGGATCGAAAAATGATGATGTGGCTTTGAATGGTGCATTTTGAACACACAAAAAGTCAGGAGTTCAAATAAGTTTAAAAAAATGAAATCCCTTTGTAACAGACGAGTTTCCGTATGGAATCCTGATACTTTGAAAGAGATTGTCCGTTTTGTACACGAAGTGCATCCAGTTTTTGCCGGGACCCTCTCAACTTTCTTGCACATGCTATGTGGATGAAATGATGATACCATGCCAACTTTCAACCTTTTCAGAGTTCATTTGAAATGCTTTTCAATTTTAGGGTCTTATAGCTCAAAATAATTAGTAAATGCATGAAAAATAACAAATGAAGTCAGAAAAGATTGAAAAATGATGATGTGGCTTTGAATGGTGCATTCTGAACACACAAAAAGTCAGGAGTTCAAATAAGTTTTTAAAAATGAAATCCCTTTGTAACATATGTGTTTCCGTATGAAGTCCTGATACTTTGAAAGAGATTGTCCGTTTTGTACACGAAGTGCATCCAGTTTTTGCCGGGACCCTCTCAACTTTCTTGCACATGCTATGTGGATGAAATGATGATACCATGTCAACTTTCAACCTTTTCAGAGTTCATTTGAAATGCTTTTCAATTTTAGGGTCTTATAGCTCGAAATAATTAGTAAATGCATGAAAAATAACAAATGAAGTCAGAAAGGAATGAAAAATGATCATGTGGCTTTGAATGGTGCATTCTGAACACACAAAAAGTCAGGAGTTCAAATAAGTTTTAAAAAATGAAATGCCTTTGTAACAGACGAGTTTCCGTATGAAATCCTGATACTTTGAAAGAGATTGTCCGTTTTGTACACGAAGTGCATCCAGTATTTGTCGGGACCCTCTCAACTTTCTTGCACATTCTATGTGGATGAAATGATGATACCATGCCAACTTTCAACCTTTTCAGAGTTCATTTGAAATGCTTTTCAATTTTAGGGTCTTATAGCTCAAAATAATTAGTAAATGCATGAAAAATAACAAATGAAGTCAGAAACGATTGAAAAATGATGATGTCGCTTTGAATGGTGCATTTTGAACACACAAAAATTCAGGAGTTCAAATAAGTTTTATAAAATGAAATCCCTTTGTAACAGACGAGTTTCCGTATGAAATCCTGATACTTTGAAAGAGATTGTCCGTTTTGTACACGAAGTGCATCCAGTTTTTGCCGGGACCCTCTCAACTTTCTTGCACATGCTATGTGGATGAAATGACGATACCATGCCAACTTTCAACCTTTTCAGAGTTCATTTGAAATGCTTTTCAATTTTAGGGTCTTATAGCTCAAAATAATTAGTAAATGCATGAAAAATTACAAATGAATTCAGAAAGGATCGAAAAATGATGATGTGGCTTTGAATGGTGCATTTTGAACACACAAAAAGTCAGGAGTTCAAATAAGTTTAAAAAAATGAAATCCCTTTGTAACAGACGAGTTTCCGTATGGAATCCTGATACTTTGAAAGAGATTGTCCGTTTTGTACACGAAGTGCATCCAGTTTTTGCCGGGACCCTCTCAACTTTCTTGCACATGCTATGTGGATGAAATGATGATACCTTGCCAACTTTCAACCTTTTCAGAGTTCATTTGAAATGCTTTTCAATTTTAGGGTCTTATAGCTCAAAATAATTAGTAAATGCATGAAAAATAACAAATGAAGTCAGAAAAGATTGAAAAATGATGATGTGGCTTTGAATGGTGCATTCTGAACACACAAAAAGTCAGGAGTTCAAATAAGTTTTTAAAAATGAAATCCCTTTGTAACAGACGAGTTTCCGTATGAAATCCTGATACTTTGAAAGAGATTGTCCGTTTTGTACACGAAGTGCATCCAGTATTTGTCGGGACCCTCTCAACTTTCTTGCACATTCTATGTGGATGAAATGATGATACCATGCCAACTTTCAACCTTTTCAGAGTTCATTTGAAATGCTTTTCAATTTTAGGGTCTTATAGCTCAAAATAATTAGTAAATGCATGAAAAATAACAAATGAAGTCAGAAAAGATTGAAAAATGATGATGTGGCTTTGAATGGTGCATTCTGAACACACAAAAAGTCAGGAGTTCAAATAAGTTTTAAAAAATGAAATGCCTTTGTAACAGACGAGTTTCCGTATGAAATCCTGATACTTTGAAAGAGATTGTCCGTTTTGTACACGAAGTGCATCCAGTATTTGTCGGGACCCTCTCAACTTTCTTGCACATTCTATGTGGATGAAATGATGATACCATGCCAACTTTCAACCTTTTCAGAGTTCATTTGAAATGCTTTTCAACTTTAGGGTCTTATAGCTCAAAATAATTAGTAAATGCATGAAAAATAACAAATGAAGTCAGAAAAGATTGAAAAATGATGATGTGGCTTTGAATGGTGCATTCTGAACACAGAAAAAGTCAGGAGTTCAAATAAGTTTTTAAAAATGAAATCCCTTTGTAACATATGTGTTTCCGTATGAAATCCTGATACTTTGAAAGAGATTGTCCGTTTTGTACACGAAGTGCATCCAGTTTTTGCTGGGACCCTCTCAACTTTCTTGCACATGCTATGTGGATGAAATGATGATACCATCCAACTTTCAACCTTTTCAGAGTTAATTTGAAATGCTTTTCAATTTTAGGGTCTTATAGCTCAAAATAATTAGTAAATGCATGAAAAATAACAAATGAAGTCAGAAAAGATTGAAAAATGATGATGTGGCTTTGAATGGTGCATTCTGAACAGACAAAAAGTCAGGAGTTCAAATAAGTTTTAAAAAATGAAATGCCTTTGTAACAGACGAGTTTCCGTATGAAATCCTGATACTTTGAAAGAGATTGTCCGTTTTGTACACGAAGTGCATCCAGTATTTGTCGGGACCCTCTCAACTTTCTTGCACATTCTATGTGGATGAAATGATGATACCATGCCAACTTTCAACCTTTTCAGAGTTCATTTGAAATGCTTTTCAATTTTAGGGTCTTATAGCTCAAAATAATTAGTAAATGCATGAAAAATAACAAATGAAGTCAGAAAGGATTGAAAAATGATGATGTCGCTTTGAATGGTGCATTTTGAACACACAAAAATTCAGGAGTTCAAATAAGTTTTATAAAATGAAATCCCTTTGTAACAGACGAGTTTCCGTATGAAATCCTGATACTTTGAAAGAGAATGTCCGTTTTGTACACGAAGTGCATCCAGTTTTTGCCGGGACCCTCTCAACTTTCTTGCACATGCTATGTGGATGAAATGATGATACCATGCCAACTTTCAACCTTTTCAGAGTTCATTTGAAATGCTTTTCAACTTTAGGGTCTTATAGCTCAAAATAATTAGTAAATGCATGAAAAATAACAAATGAAGTCAGAAAAGATTGAAAAATTATGATGTGGCTTTGAATGGTGCATTCTGAACACACAAAAAGTCAGGAGTTCAAATAAGTTTTAAAAAATGAAATCCCTTTGTAACAGACGAGTTTCCGTATGGAATCCTGATACTTTGAAAGAGATTGTCCGTTTTGTACACGAAGTGCATCCAGTATTTGTCGGGACCCTCTCAACTTTCTTGCACATTCTATGTGGATGAAATGATGATACCATGCCAACTTTCAACCTTTTCAGAGTTCATTTGAAATGCTTTTCAACTTTAGGGTCTTATAGCTCAAAATAATTAGTAAATGCATGAAAAATAACAAATGAAGTCAGAAAAGATTGAAAAATGATGATGTGGCTTTGAATGGTGCATTCTGAACACAGAAAAAGTCAGGAGTTCAAATAAGTTTTTAAAAATGAAATCCCTTTGTAACATATGTGTTTCCGTATGAAATCCTGATACTTTGAAAGAGATTGTCCGTTTTGTACACGAAGTGCATCCAGTTTTTGCTGGGACCCTCTCAACTTTCTTGCACATGCTATGTGGATGAAATGATGATACCATCCAACTTTCAACCTTTTCAGAGTTAATTTGAAATGCTTTTCAATTTTAGGGTCTTATAGCTCAAAATAATTAGTAAATGCATGAAAAATAACAAATGAAGTCAGAAAAGATTGAAAAATGATGATGTGGCTTTGAATGGTGCATTCTGAACAGACAAAAAGTCAGGAGTTCAAATAAGTTTTAAAAAATGAAATGCCTTTGTAACAGACGAGTTTCCGTATGAAATCCTGATACTTTGAAAGAGATTGTCCGTTTTGTACACGAAGTGCATCCAGTATTTGTCGGGACCCTCTCAACTTTCTTGCACATTCTATGTGGATGAAATGATGATACCATGCCAACTTTCAACCTTTTCAGAGTTCATTTGAAATGCTTTTCAATTTTAGGGTCTTATAGCTCAAAATAATTAGTAAATGCATGAAAAATAACAAATGAAGTCAGAAAGGATTGAAAAATGATGATGTCGCTTTGAATGGTGCATTTTGAACACACAAAAATTCAGGAGTTCAAATAAGTTTTATAAAATGAAATCCCTTTGTAACAGACGAGTTTCCGTATGAAATCCTGATACTTTGAAAGAGAATGTCCGTTTTGTACACGAAGTGCATCCAGTTTTTGCCGGGACCCTCTCAACTTTCTTGCACATGCTATGTGGATGAAATGATGATACCATGCCAACTTTCAACCTTTTCAGAGTTCATTTGAAATGCTTTTCAACTTTAGGGTCTTATAGCTCAAAATAATTAGTAAATGCATGAAAAATAACAAATGAAGTCAGAAAGGATCGAAAAATGATGATGTGGCTTTGAATGGTGCATTTTGAACACACAAAAAGTCAGGAGTTCAAATAAGTTTAAAAAAATGAAATCCCTTTGTAATAGACGAGTTTCCGTATGGAATCCTGATACTTTGAAAGAGATTGTCCGTTTTGTACACGAAGTGCATCCAGTTTTTGCCGGGACCCTCTCAACTTTCTTGCACATGCTATGTGGATGAAATGATGATACCATGCCAACTTTCAACCTTTTCAGAGTTCATTTGAAATGCTTTTCAATTTTAGGGTCTTATAGCTCAAAATAATTAGTAAATGCATGAAAAATAACAAATGAAGTCAGAAAAGATTGAAAAATGATGATGTGGCTTTGAATGGTGCATTCTGAACACACAAAAAGTCAGGAGTTCAAATAAGTTTTTAAAAATGAAATCCCTTTGTAACATATGTGTTTCCGTATGAAATCCTGATACTTTGAAAGAGATTGTCCGTTTTGTACACGAAGTGCATCCAGTTTTGCCGGGACCCTCTCAACTTTCTTGCACATGCTATGTGGATGAAATGATGATACCATGTCAACTTTCAACCTTTTCAGAGTTCATTTGAAATGCTTTTCAATTTTAGGGTCTTATAGCTCGAAATAATTAGTAAATGCATGAAAAATAACAAATGAAGTCAGAAAAGAATGAAAAATGATCATGTGGCTTTGAATGGTGCATTCTGAACACACAAAAAGTCAGGAGTTCAAATAAGTTTTAAACAATGAAATGCCTTTGTAACAGACGAGTTTCCGTATGAAATCCTGATACTTTGAAAGAGATTGTCCGTTTTGTACAAGAAGTGCATCCAGTATTTGTCGGGACCCTCTCAACTTTCTTGCACATTCTATGTGGATGAAATGATGATACCATGCCAACTTTCACCCTTTTCAGAGTTCATTTGAAATGCTTTTCAATTTTAGGGTCTTATAGCTCAAAATAATTAGTAAATGCATGAAAAATAACAAATGAAGTCAGAAAGGATCGGAAAATGATGATGTGGCTTTGAATGGTGCATTCTGAACACACAAAAAGTCAGGAGTTCAAATAAGTTTTAAAAAATGAAATCCCTTTGTAACAGACGAGTTTCCGTATGAAATCCTGATACTTTGAAAGAGATTGTCCGTTTTGTACACGAAGTGCATCCAGTTTTTGCCGGGACCCTCTCAACTTTCTTGCACATGCTATGTGGATGAAATGATGATACCATGCCAACTTTCAACCTTTTCAGAGTTAATTTGAAAAGCTTTTCAATTTTAGGGTCTTATAGCTCAAAATAATTAGTAAATGCATGAAAAATAACAAATGAAGTCAGAAAAGATTGAAAAATGATGATGTGGCTTTGAATGGTGCATTCTGAACACACAAAAAGTCAGGAGTTCAAATAAGTTTTAAGAAATGAAATGCCTTTGTAACAGACGAGTTTCCGTATGTAATCCTGATACTTTGAAAGAGATTGTCCGTTTTGTACACGAAGTGCATCCAGTATTTGTCGGGACCCTCTCAACTTTCTTGCACATTCTATGTGGATGAAATGATGATACCATGCCAACTTTCAACCTTTTCAGAGTTCATTTGAAATGCTTTTCAACTTTAGGGTCTTATAGCTCAAAATAATTAGTAAATGCATGAAAAATAACAAATGAAGTCAGAAAAGATTGAAAAATGATGATGTGGCTTTGAATGGTGCATTCTGAACACACAAAAAGTCAGGAGTTCAAATAAGTTTTTAAAAATGAAATCCCTTTGTAACTTATGTGTTTCCGTATGAAATCCTGATACTTTGAAAGAGATTGTCCGTTTTGTACACGAAGTGCATCCAGTTTTTGCTGGGACCCTCTCAACTTTCTTGCACATGCTATGTGGATGAAATGATGATACCATGCCAACTTTCAACCTTTTCAGAGTTAATTTGAAATGCTTTTCAATTTTAGGGTCTTATAGCTCAAAATAATTAGTAAATGCATGAAAAATAACAAATGAAGTCAGAAAAGATTGAAAAATGATGATGTGGCTTTGAATGGTGTATTCTGAACAGACAAAAAGTCAGGAGTTCAAATAAGTTTTAAAAAATGAAATGCCTTTGTAACAGACGAGTTTCCGTATGAAATCCTGATACTTTGAAAGAGATTGTCCGTTTTGTACACGAAGTGCATCCAGTATTTGTCGGGACCCTCTCAACTTTCTTGCACATTCTATGTGGATGAAATGATGATACCATGCCAACTTTCAACCTTTTCAGAGTTCATTTGAAATGCTTTTCAACTTTAGGGTCTTATAGCTCAAAATAATTAGTAAATGCATGAAAAATAACAAATGAAGTCAGAAAAGATTGAAAAATGATGATGTGGCTTTGAATGGTGCATTCTGAACACAGAAAAAGTCAGGAGTTCAAATAAGTTTTTAAAAATGAAATCCCTTTGTAACATATGTGTTTCCGTATGAAATCCTGATACTTTGAAAGAGATTGTCCGTTTTGTACACGAAGTGCATCCAGTTTTTGCTGGGACCCTCTCAACTTTCTTGCACATGCTATGTGGATGAAATGATGATACCATCCAACTTTCAACCTTTTCAGAGTTAATTTGAAATGCTTTTCAATTTTAGGGTCTTATAGCTCAAAATAATTAGTAAATGCATGAAAAATAACAAATGAAGTCAGAAAAGATTGAAAAATGATGATGTGGCTTTGAATGGTGCATTCTGAACAGACAAAAAGTCAGGAGTTCAAATAAGTTTTAAAAAATGAAATGCCTTTGTAACAGACGAGTTTCCGTATGAAATCCTGATACTTTGAAAGAGATTGTCCGTTTTGTACACGAAGTGCATCCAGTATTTGTCGGGACCCTCTCAACTTTCTTGCACATTCTATGTGGATGAAATGATGATACCATGCCAACTTTCAACCTTTTCAGAGTTCATTTGAAATGCTTTTCAATTTTAGGGTCTTATAGCTCAAAATAATTAGTAAATGCATGAAAAATAACAAATGAAGTCAGAAAGGATTGAAAAATGATGATGTCGCTTTGAATGGTGCATTTTGAACACACAAAAATTCAGGAGTTCAAATAAGTTTTATAAAATGAAATCCCTTTGTAACAGACGAGTTTCCGTATGAAATCCTGATACTTTGAAAGAGATTGTCCGTTTTGTACACGAAGTGCATCCAGTTTTTGCCGGGACCCTCTCAACTTTCTTGCACATGCTATGTGGATGAAATGATGATACCATGCCAACTTTCAACCTTTTCAGAGTTCATTTGAAATGCTTTTCAACTTTAGGGTCTTATAGCTCAAAATAATTAGTAAATGCATGAAAAATAACAAATGAAGTCAGAAAGGATCGAAAAATGATGGTGTGGCTTTGAATGGTGCATTTTGAACACACAAAAAGTCAGGAGTTCAAATAAGTTTAAAAAAATGAAATCCCTTTGTAATAGACGAGTTTCCGTATGGAATCCTGATACTTTGAAAGAGATTGTCCGTTTTGTACACGAAGTGCATCCAGTTTTTGCCGGGACCCTCTCAACTTTCTTGCACATGCTATGTGGATGAAATGATGATACCATGCCAACTTTCAACCTTTTCAGAGTTCATTTGAAATGCTTTTCAATTTTAGGGTCTTATAGCTCAAAATAATTAGTAAATGCATGAAAAATAACAAATGAAGTCAGAAAAGATTGAAAAATGATGATGTGGCTTTGAATGGTGCATTCTGAACACACAAAAAGTCAGGAGTTCAAATAAGTTTTTAAAAATGAAATCCCTTTGTAACATATGTGTTTCCGTATGAAATCCTGATACTTTGAAAGAGATTGTCCGTTTTGTACACGAAGTGCATCCAGTTTTGCCGGGACCCTCTCAACTTTCTTGCACATGCTATGTGGATGAAATGATGATACCATGTCAACTTTCAACCTTTTCAGAGTTCATTTGAAATGCTTTTCAATTTTAGGGTCTTATAGCTCGAAATAATTAGTAAATGCATGAAAAATAACAAATGAAGTCAGAAAAGAATGAAAAATGATCATGTGGCTTTGAATGGTGCATTCTGAACACACAAAAAGTCAGGAGTTCAAATAAGTTTTAAACAATGAAATGCCTTTGTAACAGACGAGTTTCCGTATGAAATCCTGATACTTTGAAAGAGATTGTCCGTTTTGTACAAGAAGTGCATCCAGTATTTGTCGGGACCCTCTCAACTTTCTTGCACATTCTATGTGGATGAAATGATGATACCATGCCAACTTTCACCCTTTTCAGAGTTCATTTGAAATGCTTTTCAATTTTAGGGTCTTATAGCTCAAAATAATTAGTAAATGCATGAAAAATAACAAATGAAGTCAGAAAGGATCGGAAAATGATGATGTGGCTTTGAATGGTGCATTCTGAACACACAAAAAGTCAGGAGTTCAAATAAGTTTTAAAAAATGAAATCCCTTTGTAACAGACGAGTTTCCGTATGAAATCCTGATACTTTGAAAGAGATTGTCCGTTTTGTACACGAAGTGCATCCAGTTTTTGCCGGGACCCTCTCAACTTTCTTGCACATGCTATGTGGATGAAATGATGATACCATGCCAACTTTCAACCTTTTCAGAGTTAATTTGAAAAGCTTTTCAATTTTAGGGTCTTATAGCTCAAAATAATTAGTAAATGCATGAAAAATAACAAATGAAGTCAGAAAAGATTGAAAAATGATGATGTGGCTTTGAATGGTGCATTCTGAACACACAAAAAGTCAGGAGTTCAAATAAGTTTTAAGAAATGAAATGCCTTTGTAACAGACGAGTTTCCGTATGTAATCCTGATACTTTGAAAGAGATTGTCCGTTTTGTACACGAAGTGCATCCAGTATTTGTCGGGACCCTCTCAACTTTCTTGCACATTCTATGTGGATGAAATGATGATACCATGCCAACTTTCAACCTTTTCAGAGTTCATTTGAAATGCTTTTCAACTTTAGGGTCTTATAGCTCAAAATAATTAGTAAATGCATGAAAAATAACAAATGAAGTCAGAAAAGATTGAAAAATGATGATGTGGCTTTGAATGGTGCATTCTGAACACACAAAAAGTCAGGAGTTCAAATAAGTTTTTAAAAATGAAATCCCTTTGTAACTTATGTGTTTCCGTATGAAATCCTGATACTTTGAAAGAGATTGTCCGTTTTGTACACGAAGTGCATCCAGTTTTTGCTGGGACCCTCTCAACTTTCTTGCACATGCTATGTGGATGAAATGATGATACCATGCCAACTTTCAACCTTTTCAGAGTTAATTTGAAATGCTTTTCAATTTTAGGGTCTTATAGCTCAAAATAATTAGTAAATGCATGAAAAATAACAAATGAAGTCAGAAAAGATTGAAAAATGATGATGTGGCTTTGAATGGTGTGTTCTGAACAGACAAAAAGTCAGGAGTTCAAATAAGTTTTAAAAAATGAAATGCCTTTGTAACAGACGAGTTTCCGTATGAAATCCTGATACTTTGAAAGAGATTGTCCGTTTTGTACACGTAGTGCATCCAGTATTTGTCGGGACCCTCTCAACTTTCTTGCACATTCTATGTGGATGAAATGATGATACCATGCCAACTTTCAACCTTTTCAGAGTTCATTTGAAATGCTTTTCAATTTTAGGGTCTTATAGCTCAAAATAATTAGTAAATGCATGAAAAATAACAAATGAAGTCAGAAAGGATTGAAAAATGATGATGTCGCTTTGAATGGTGCATTTTGAACACACAAAAATTCAAGAGTTCAAATAAGTTTTATAAAATGAAATCCCTTTGTAACAGACGAGTTTCCGTATGAAATCCTGATACTTTGAAAGAGATTGTCCGTTTTGTACACGAAGTGCATCCAGTTTTTGCCGGGACCCTCTCAACTTTCTTGCACATGCTATGTGGATGAAATGATGATACCATGCCAACTTTCAACCTTTTCAGAGTTCATTTGAAATGCTTTTCAATTTTAGGGTCTTATAGCTCAAAATAATTAGTAAATGCATGAAATATAACAAATGAAGTCAGAAAAGATTGAAAAATGATCATGTGCCTTTGAATGGTGCATTCTGAACACACAAAAAGTCAGGAGTTCAAATAAGTTTAAAAAAATGAAATGCCTTTGTAACAGACGAGTTTCCGTATGGAATCCTGATACTTTGAAAGAGATTGTCCGTTTTGTACACGAAGTGCATCCAGTATTTGTCGGGACCCTCTCAACTCTCTTGCACATTCTATGTGGATGAAATGATGATACCATGCCAACTTTCAACCTTTTCAGAGTTCATTTGAAATGCTTTTAGATTTTAGGGTCTTATAGCTCAAAATAATTAGTAAATGCATGAAAAATAACAAATGAAGTCAGAAAGGATTGAAAAATGATGATGTGGCTTTGAATGGTGCATTCTGAACACACAAAAATTCAGGAGTTCAAATAAGTTTTAAAAAATGAAATCCCTTTGTAACAGACGAGTTTCCGTATGAAATCCTGATACTTTGAAAGAGATTGTCCGTTTTGTACACAAGTGCATCCAGTATTTGTCGGGACCCTCTCAACTTTCTTGCACATTCTATGTGGATGAAATGATGATACCATGCCAACTTTCAACCTTTTAAGAGTTCATTTGAAATGCTTTTCAATTTCAGGGTCTTATAGCTCAAAATAATTAGTAAATGCATGAAAAAGAACAAATGAAGTCAGAAAAGATTGAAAAATGATGATGTGGCTTTGAATGGTGCATTCTGAACACACAAAAAGTCAGGAGTTCAAATAAGTTTTTAAAAACGAAATCCCTTTGTAACATACGTGTTTCCGTATGAAATCCTGATACTTTGAAAGAGATTGTCCGTTTTGTACACGAAGTGCATCCAGTTTTTGCCGGGACCCTCTCAACTTTCTTGCACATGCTATGTGGATGAAATGATGATACCATGCCAACTTTCAACCTTTTCAGAGTTCATTTGAAATGCTTTTCAATTTTAGGGTCTTATAGCTCAAAATAATTAGTAAATGCATGAAATATAACAAATGAAGTCAGAAAGGATTGAAAAATGATCATGTGGCTTTGAATGCTGCATTTTGAACACACAAAAAGTCAGGAGTTCAAATAAGTTTTAAAAAATGAAATGCCTTTGTAACAGACGAGTTTCCGTATGAAATCCTGATACTTTGAAAGAGATTGTCCGTTTTGTACACGAAGTGCATCCAGTTTTTGCCGGGACCCTCTCAACTTTCTTGCACATGCTATGTGGATGAAATGATGATACCATGCCAACTTTCAACCTTTTCAGAGTTCATTTGAAATGCTTTTCAATTTTAGGGTCTTATAGCTCGAAATAACTAGTAAATGCATGAAAAATAACAAATGAAGTCAGAAAAGAATGAAAAATGATCATGTGGCTTTGAATGGTGCATTCTGAACACACAAAATGTCAGGAGTTCAAATAAGTTTTAAAAAATGAAATGCCTTTGTAACAGACGAGTTTCCGTATGAAATCCTGATACTTTGAAAGAGATTGTCCGTTTTGTACACGAAGTGCATCCAGTTTTTGTCGGGACCCTCTCAACTTTCTTGCACATGCTATGTGGATGAAATGATGATACCATGCCAACTTTCAACCTTTTCAGAGTTCATTTGAAATGGTTTTCAATTTTAGGGTCTTATAGCTCAAAATAATTAGTAAATGCATGAAAAATAACAAAAGAAGTCAGAAAGGATCGAAAAATGATGATGTGGCTTTGAATGGTGCATTTTGAACACACAAAAAGTCTGGAGTTCAAATAAGTTTTAAAAAATGAAATCCCTCTGTAACAGACGAGTTTCCGTATGAAATCCTGATACTTTGAAAGAGATTGTCCCTTTTGTACACGAAGTGCATGCAGTATTTGTCGGGACCCTCTCAACTTTCTTGCACATGCTATGTGGATGAAATGATGATACCATGCCAACTTTCAACCATTTCAGAGTTCATTTGAAATGCTTTTCAATTTTAGGGTCTTATAGCTCAAAATAATTAGTAAATGCATGAAAAATAACAATTGAAGTCAGAAAAGATTGAAAAATGATGATGTGGCTTTGAATGGTGCATTCTGAACACACAAAAAGTCAGGAGTTCAAATAAGTTTTTAAAAATGAAATCCCTTTGTAACATATGTGTTTCCGTATGAAAGCCTGATACTTTGAAAGAGATTGTCCGTTTTGTACACGAAGTGCATCCAGTTTTTGCTGGGACCCTCTCAACTTTCTTGCACATGCTATGTGGATGAAATGATGATACCATGCCAACTTTTAACCTTTTCAGAGTTCATTTGAAATGCTTTTCAATTTCAGGGTCTTATAGCTCAAAATAATTAGTAAATGCATCAAAAAGAACAAATGAAGTCAGAAAAGATTGAAAAATGATGATGTGGCTTTGAATGGTGCATTCTGAACACACAAAAAGTCAGGAGTTCAAATAAGTTTTTAAAAACGAAATCCCTTTGTAACATACTTGTTTCCGTATGAAATCCTGATACTTTGAAAGAGATTGTCCGTTTTGTACACGAAGTGCATCCAGTTTTTGCCGGGACCCTCTCAACTTTCTTGCACATGCTATGTGGATGAAATGATGATACCATGCCAACTTTCAACCTTTTCAGAGTTCATTTGAAATGCTTTTCAATTTTAGGGTCTTATAGCTCAAAATAATTAGTAAATGCATGAAATATAACAAATGAAGTCAGAAAAGATTGAAAAATGATCATGTGCCTTTGAATGGTGCATTCTGAACACACAAAAAGTCAGGAGTTCAAATAAGTTTAAAAAAATGAAATGCCTTTGTAACAGACGAGTTTCCGTATGAAATCCTGATACTTTGAAGGAGATTGTCCGTTTTGTACACGAAGTGCATCCAGTATTTGTCGGGACCCTCTCAACTCTCTTGCACATTCTATGTGGATGAAATGATGATACCATGCCAACTTTCAACATTTTCAGAGTTCATTTGAAATGCTTTTAGATTTTAGGGTCTTATAGCTCAAAATAATTAGTAAATGCATGAAAAATAACAAATGAAGTCAGAAAGGATTGAAAAATGATGATGTAGCTTTGAATGGTGCATTCTGAACACACAAAAATTCAGGAGTTCAAATAAGTTTTAAAAAATGAAATCCCTTTGTAACAGACGAGTTTCCGTATGAAATCCTGATACTTTGAAAGAGATTGTCCGTTTTGTACACAAGTGCATCCAGTATTTGTCGGGACCCTCTCAACTTTCTTGCACATTCTATGTGGATGAAATGATGATACCATGCCAACTTTCAACCTTTTCAGAGTTCATTTGAAATGCTTTTCAATTTCAGGGTCTTATAGCTCAAAATAATTAGTAAATGCATGAAAAAGAACAAATGAAGTCAGAAAAGATTGAAAAATGATGATGTGGCTTTGAATGGTGCATTCTGAACACACAAAAAGTCAGGAGTTCAAATAAGTTTTTAAAAACGAAATCCCTTTGTAACATACGTGTTTCCGTATGAAATCCTGATACTTTGAAAGAGATTGTCCGTTTTGTACACGAAGTGCATCCAGTTTTTGCCGGGACCCTCTCAACTTTCTTGCACATGCTATGTGGATGAAATGATGATACCATGCCAACTTTCAACCTTTTCAGAGTTCATTTGAAATGCTTTTCAATTTTAGGGTCTTATAGCTCAAAATAATTAGTAAATGCATGAAATATAACAAATGAAGTCAGAAAGGATTGAAAAATGATCATGTGGCTTTGAATGGTGCATTTTGAACACACAAAAATTCAGGAGTTCAAATAAGTTTTAAAAAATGAAATGCCTTTGTAACAGATTAGTTTCCGTATGAAATCCTGATACTTTGAAAGAGATTGTCCGTTTTGTACACGAAGTGCATCCAGTTTTTGCCGGGACCCTCTCAACTCTCTTGCACATTCTATGTGGATGAAATGATGATACCATGCCAACTTTCAACCTTTTCAGAGTTCATTTGAAATGCTTTTAGATTTTAGGGTCTTATAGCTCAAAATAATTAGTAAATGCATGAAAAATAACAAATGAAGTCAGAAAGGATCGAAAAATGATGATGTGGCTTTGAATGGTGCATTTTGAACACACAAAAAGTCAGGAGTTCAAATAAGTTTTAAAAAATGAAATCCCTTTGTAACAGACGAGTTTCCGTATGAAATCCTGATACTTTGAAAGAGATTGTCCGTTTTGTACACGAAGTGCATCCAGTTTTTGCCGGGACCCTCTGAACTTTCTTGCACATGCTATGTGGATGAAATGATGATACCATGCCAACTTTCACCCTTTTCAGAGTTCATTTGAAATGCTTTTCAATTTTAGGGTCTTATAGCTCAAAATAATTAGTAAATGCATGAAAAATAACAAATGAAGTCAGAAAGGATCGGAAAATGATGATGTGGCTTTGAATGGTGCATTCTGAACACACAAAAAGTCAGGAGTTCAAATAAGTTTTAAAAAATGAAATCCCTTTGTAACAGACGAGTTTCCGTATGAAATCCTGATACTTTGAAAGAGATTGTCCGTTTTGTACACAAGTGCATCCAATATTTGTCGGGACCCTCTCAACTTTCTTGCACATTCTATGTGGATGAAATGATGATACCATGCCAACTTTCAACCTTTTCAGAGTTCATTTGAAATGCTTTTCAATTTCAGGGTCTTATAGGTCAAAATAATTAGTGAATGCATGAAAAAGAACAAATGAAGTCAGAAAAGATTGAAAAATGATGATGTGGCTTTGAATGGTGCATTCTGAACACACAAAAAGTCAGGAGTTCAAATAAGTTTTTAAAAACGAAATCCCTTTGTAACATACGTGTTTCCGTATGAAATCCTGATACTTTGAAAGAGATTGTCCGTTTTGTACACGAAGTGCATCCAGTTTTTGCCGGGACCCTCTCAACTTTCTTGCACATGCTATGTGGATGAAATGATGATACCATGCCAACTTTCAACCTTTTCAGAGTTCATTTGAAATGCTTTTCAATTTTAGGGTCTTATAGCTCAAAATAATTAGTAAATGCATGAAATATAACAAATGAAGTCAGAAAGGATTGAAAAATGATCATGTGGCTTTGAATGGTGCATTTTGAACACACAAAAATTCAGGAGTTCAAATAAGTTTTAAAAAATGAAATGCCTTTGTAACAGACGAGTTTCCGTATGAAATCCTGATACTTTGAAAGAGATTGTCCGTTTTGTACACGAAGTGCATCCAGTTTTTGCCGGGACCCTCTCAACTATCTTGCACATTCTATGTGGATGAAATGATGATACCATGCCAACTTTCAACCTTTTCAGAGTTCATTTGAAATGCTTTTAGATTTTAGGGTCTTATAGCTCAAAATAATTAGTAAATGCATGAAAAATAACAAATGAAGTCAGAAAGGATCGAAAAATGATGATGTGGCTTTGAATGGTGCATTTTGAACACACAAAAATTCAGGAGTTCAAATAAGTTCTAAAAAATGAAATCCCTTTGTAACAGACGAGTTTCCGTATGAAATCCTGATACTTTGAAAGAGATTGTCCGTTTTGTACACGAAGTGCATCCAGTTTTTGCCGGGACCCTCTGAACTTTCTTGCACATGCTATGTGGATGAAATGATGATACCATGCCAACTTTCACCCTTTTCAGAGTTCATTTGAAATGCTTTTCAATTTTAGGGTCTTATAGCTCAAAATAATTAGTAAATGCATGAAAAATAACAAATGAAGTCAGAAAGGATCGGAAAATGATGATGTGGCTTTGAATGGTGCATTCTGAACACACAAAAAGTCAGGAGTTCAAATAAGTTTTAAAAAATGAAATCCCTTTGTAACAGACGAGTTTCCGTATGAAATCCTGATACTTTGAAAGAGATTGTCCGTTTTGTACACGAAGTGCATCCAGTTTTTGCCGGGACCCTCTCAACTTTCTTGCACATGCTATGTGGATGAAATGATGATACCATGCCAACTTTCAACCTTTTCAGAGTTCATTTGAAATGCTTTTCAATTTTAGGGTCTTATAGCTCAAAATAATTAGTAAATGCATGAAAAATAACAAATGAAGTCAGAAAAGATTGAAAAATGATGATGTGGCTTTGAATGGTGCATTCTGAACACACAAAAACTCAGGAGTTCAAATAAGTTTAAAAAAATGAAATGCCTTTGTAACAGACGAGTTTCCGTATGAAATCCTGATACTTTGAAAGAGATTGTCCGTTTTGTACACGAAGTGCATCCAGTATTTGTCGGGACCCTCTCAACTCTCTTGCACATTCTATGTGGATGAAATGATGATACCATGCCAACTTTCAACCTTTTCAGAGTTCATTTGAAATGCTTTTCAATTTTAGGGTCTTTTAGCTCAAAATAATTAGTAAATGCATGAAAAATAACAAATGAAGTCAGAAAGGATCGAAAAATGATGATGTCGCTTTGAATGGTGCATTTTGAACACACAAAAATTCAGGAGTTCAAATAAGTTTTAAAAAATGAAATCCCTTTGTAACAGACGAGTTTCCGTATGAAATCCTGCTACTTTGAAAGAGATTGTCTGTTTTGTACACGAAGTGCATCCAGTTTTTGCCGGGACCCTCTCAACTTTCTTGCACATGCTATGTGAATGAAATGATGATACCATGCCAACTTTCAACCTTTTCAGAGTTCATTTGAAATGCTTTTCAATTTTAGGGTCTTATAGCTCAAAATAATTAGTAAATGCATGAAAAATAACAAATGAAGTCAGAAAGGATCGAAAAATGATGATGTGGCTTTGAATGGTGCATTTTGAACACACAAAAAGTCAGGAGTTCAAATAAGTTTTAAAAAATGAAATCCCTTTGTAACAGACGAGTTTCCGTATGAAATCCTGATACTTTGAAAGAGAATGTCCGTTTTGTACACGAAGTGCATCCAGTTTTTTGCCGGGACCCTCTCAACTTTCTTGCACATGCTATGTGGATGAAATGATGATACCATGCCAACTTTCAACCTTTTCAGAGTTCATTTGAAATGCTTTTCAATTTTAGGGTCTTATAGCTGAAATTAATTAGTAAATGCATGAAAAATAACAAATGAAGTCAGAAAGGATCGAAAAATGATGATGTGGCTTTGAATGGTGCATTTTGAACACACAAAAAGTCAGGAGTTCAAATAAGTTTTAAAAAATGAAATCCCTTTGTAACAGACGAGTTTCCGTATGAAATCCTGATACTTTGAAAGAGATTGTCCGTTTTGTACACGAAGTGCATCCAGTTTTTGCCGAGACCCTCTGAACTTTCTTGCACATGCTATGTGGATGAAATGATGATACCATGCCAACTTTCAACCTTTTCAGAGTTCATTTGAAATGCTTTTCAATTTTACGGTCTTATAGCTCAAAATAATTAGTAAATGCATGAAAAATAACAAATGAAGTCAGAAAGGATCGGAAAATGATGATGTGGCTTTGAATGGTGCATTCTGAACACACAAAAAGTCAGGAGTTCAAATAAGTTTTAAAAAATGAAATCCCTTTGTAACAGACGAGTTTCCGTATGAAATCCTGATACTTTGAAAGAGATTGTCCGTTTTGTACACGAAGTGCATCCAGTTTTTGCCGGGACCCTCTCAACTTTCTTGCACATGCTATGTGGATGAAATGATGATACCATGCCAACTTTCAACCTTTTCAGAGTTCATTTGAAATGCTTTTCAATTTTAGGGTCTTATAGCTCAAAATAATTAGTAAATGCATGAAATATAACAAATGAAGTCAGAAAAGATTGAAAAATGATCATGTGCCTTTGAATGGTGCATTCTGAACACACAAAAAGTCAGGAGTTCAAATAAGTTTAAAAAAATGAAATGCCTTTGTAACAGACGAGTTTCCGTATGAAATCCTGATACTTTGAAGGAGATTGTCCGTTTTGTACACGAAGTGCATCCAGTATTTGTCGGGACCCTCTCAACTCTCTTGCACATTCTATGTGGATGAAATGATGATACCATGCCAACTTTCAACCTTTTCAGAGTTCATTTGAAATGCTTTTAGATTTTAGGGTCTTATAGCTCAAAATAATTAGTAAATGCATGAAAAATAACAAATGAAGTCAGAAAGGATTGAAAAATGATGATGTAGCTTTGAATGGTGCATTCTGAACACACAAAAATTCAGGAGTTCAAATAAGTTTTAAAAAATGAAATCCCTTTGTAACAGACGAGTTTCCGTATGAAATCCTGATACTTTGAAAGAGATTGTCCGTTTTGTACACAAGTGCATCCAGTATTTGTCGGGACCCTCTCAACTTTCTTGCACATTCTATGTGGATGAAATGATGATACCATGCCAACTTTCAACCTTTTCAGAGTTCATTTGAAATGCTTTTCAATTTCAGGGTCTTATAGCTCAAAATAATTAGTAAATGCATGAAAAAGAACAAATGAAGTCAGAAAAGATTGAAAAATGATGATGTGGCTTTGAATGGTGCATTCTGAACACACAAAAAGTCAGGAGTTCAAATAAGTTTTTAAAAACGAAATCCTTTGTAACATACGTGTTTCCGTATGATATCCTGATACTTTGAAAGAGATTGTCCGTTTTGTACACGAAGTGCATCCAGTTTTTGCCGGGACCCTCTCAACTTTCTTGCACATGCTATGTGGATGAAATGATGATACCATGCCAACTTTCAACCTTTTCAGAGTTCATTTGAAATGCTTTTCAATTTTAGGGTCTTATAGCTCAAAATAATTAGTAAATGCATGAAATATAACAAATGAAGTCAGAAAGGATTGAAAAATGATCATGTGGCTTTGAATGGTGCATTTTGAACACACAAAAATTCAGGAGTTCAAATAAGTTTTAAAAAATGAAATGCCTTTGTAACAGACGAGTTTCCGTATGAAATCCTGATACTTTGAAAGAGATTGTCCGTTTTGTACACGAAGTGCATCCAGTTTTTGCCGGGACCCTCTCAACTCTCTTGCACATTCTATGTGGATGAAATGATGATACCATGCCAACTTTCAACCTTTTCAGAGTTCATTTGAAATGCTTTTAGATTTTAGGGTCTTATAGCTCAAAATAATTAGTAAATGCATGAAAAATAACAAATGAAGTCAGAAAGGATCGAAAAATGATGATGTGGCTTTGAATGGTGCATTTTGAACACACAAAAAGTCAGGAGTTCAAATAAGTTTAAAAAAATGAAATCCCTTTGTAACAGACGAGTTTCCGTATGAAATCCTGATACTTTGAAAGAGATTGTCCGTTTTGTACACGAAGTGCATCCAGTTTTTGCCGGGACCCTCTGAACTTTCTTGCACATGCTATGTGGATGAAATGATGATACCATGCCAACTTTCACCCTTTTCAGAGTTCATTTGAAATGCTTTTCAATTTTAGGGTCTTATAGCTCAAAATAATTAGTAAATGCATGAAAAATAACAAATGAAGTCAGAAAGGATCGGAAAATGATGATGTGGCTTTGAATGGTGCATTCTGAACACACAAAAGTCAGGAGTTCAAATAAGTTTTAAAAAATGAAATCCCTTTGTAACAGACGAGTTTCCGTATGAAATCCTGATACTTTGAAAGAGATTGTCCGTTTTGTACACAAGTGCATCCAATATTTGTCGGGACCCTCTCAACTTTCTTGCACATTCTATGTGGATGAAATGATGATACCATGCCAACTTTCAACCTTTTCAGAGTTCATTTGAAATGCTTTTCAATTTCAGGGTCTTATAGCTCAAAATAATTAGTAAATGCATGAAAAAGAACAAATGAAGTCAGAAAAGATTGAAAAATGATGATGTGGCTTTGAATGGTGCATTCTGAACACACAAAAGTCAGGAGTTCAAATAAGTTTTTAAAAACGAAATCCCTTTGTAACATACGTGTTTCCGTATGAAATCCTGATACTTTGAAAGAGATTGTCCGTTTTGTACACGAAGTGCATCCAGTTTTTGCCGGGACCCTCTCAACTTTCTTGCACATGCTATGTGGATGAAATGATGATACCATGCCAACTTTCAACCTTTTCAGAGTTCATTTGAAATGCTTTTCAATTTTAGGGTCTTATAGCTCAAAATAATTAGTAAATGCATGAAATATAACAAATGAAGTCAGAAAGGATTGAAAAATGATCATGTGGCTTTGAATGGTGCATTTTGAACACACAAAAATTCAGGAGTTCAAATAAGTTTTAAAAAATGAAATGCCTTTGTAACAGACGAGTTTCCGTATGAAATCCTGATACTTTGAAAGAGATTGTCCATTTTGTACACGAAGTGCATCCAGTTTTTGCCGGGACCCTCTCAACTCTCTTGCACATTCTATGTGGATGAAATGATGATACCATGCCAACTTTCAACCTTTTCAGAGTTCATTTGAAATGCTTTTAGATTTTAGGGTCTTATAGCTCAAAATAATTAGTAAATGCATGAAAAATAACAAATGAAGTCAGAAAGGATCGAAAAATGATGATGTGGCTTTGAATGGTGCATTTTGAACACACAAAAAGTCAGGAGTTCAAATAAGTTTTAAAAAATGAAATCCCTTTGTAACAGACGAGTTTCCGTATGAAATCCTGATACTTTGAAAGAGATTGTCCATTTTGTACACGAAGTGCATCCAGTTTTTGCCGGGACCCTCTGAACTTTCTTGCACATGCTATGTGGATGAAATGATGATACCATGCCAACTTTCACCCTTTTCAGAGTTCATTTGAAATGCTTTTCAATTTTAGGGTCTTATAGCTCAAAATAATTAGTAAATGCATGAAAAATAACAAATGAAGTCAGAAAGGATCGGAAAATGATGATGTGGCTTTGAATGGTGCATTCTGAACACACAAAAAGTCAGGAGTTCAAATAAGTTTTAAAAAATGACATCCCTTTGTAACAGACGAGTTTCCGTATGAAATCCTGATACTTTGAAAGAGATTGTCCGTTTTGTACACGAAGTGCATCCAGTTTTTGCCGGGACCCTCTCAACTTTCTTGCACATGCTATGTGGATGAAATGATGATACCATGCCAACTTTCAACCTTTTCAGAGTTCATTTGAAATGCTTTTCAATTTTAGGGTCTTATAGCTCAAAATAATTAGTAAATGCATGAAAAATAACAAATGAAGTCAGAAAAGATTGAAAAATGATGATGTGGCTTTGAATGGTGCATTCTGAACACACAAAAACTCAGGAGTTCAAATAAGTTTAAAAAAATGAAATGCCTTTGTAACAGACGAGTTTCCGTATGAAATCCTGATACTTTGAAAGAGATTGTCCGTTTTTGTACACGAAGTGCATCCAGTATTTGTCGGGACCCTCTCACTCTCTTGCACATTCTATGTGGATGAAATGATGATACCATGCCAACTTTCAACCTTTTCAGAGTTCATTTGAAATGCTTTTCAATTTTAGGGTCTTTTAGCTCAAAATAATTAGTAAATGCATGAAAAATAACAAATGAAGTCAGAAAGGATCGAAAAATGATGATGTCGCTTTGAATGGTGCATTTTGAACACACAAAAATTCAGGAGTTCAAATAAGTTTAAAAAATGAAATCCCTTTGTAACAGACGAGTTTCCGTATGAAATCCTGCTACTTTGAAAGAGATTGTCTGTTTTGTACACGAAGTGCATCCAGTTTTTGCCGGGACCCTCTCAACTTTCTTGCACATGCTATGTGAATGAAATGATGATACCATGCCAACTTTCAACCTTTTCAGAGTTCATTTGAAATGCTTTTCAATTTTAGGGTCTTATAGCTCAAAATAATTAGTAAATGCATGAAAAATAACAAATGAAGTCAGAAAGGATCGAAAAATGATGATGTGGCTTTGAATGGTGCATTTTGAACACACAAAAAGTCAGGAGTTCAAATAAGTTTTAAAAAATGAAATCCCTTTGTAACAGACGAGTTTCCGTATGAAATCCTGATACTTGAAAGAGAATGTCCGTTTTGTACACGAAGTGCATCCAGTTTTTGCCGGGACCCTCTCAACTTTCTTGCACATGCTATGTGGATGAAATGATGATACCATGCCAACTTTCAACCTTTTCAGAGTTCATTTGAAATGCTTTTCAATTTTAGGGTCTTATAGCTGAAAATAATTAGTAAATGCATGAAAAATAACAAATGAAGTCAGAAAGGATCGAAAAATGATGATGTGGCTTTGAATTGTGCATTTTGAACACACAAAAAGTCAGGAGTTCAAATAAGTTTTAAAAAATGAAATCCCTTTGTAACAGACGAGTTTCCGTATGAAATCCTGATACTTTGAAAGAGATTGTCCGTTTTGTACACGAAGTGCATCCAGTTTTTGCCGGGACCCTCTCAACTTTCTTGCACATGCTATGTGGATGAAATGATGATACCATGCCAACTTTCAACCTTTTCAGAGTTCATTTGAAATGCTTTTCAATTTTACGGTCTTATAGCTCAAAATAATTAGTAAATGCATGAAAAATAACAAATGAAGTCAGAAAGGATCGGAAAATGATGATGTGGCTTTGAATGGTGCATTCTGAACACACAAAAAGTCAGGAGTTCAAATAAGTTTAAAAAATGAAATCCCTTTGTAACAGACGAGTTTCCGTATGAAATCCTGATACTTTGAAAGAGATTGTCCGTTTTGTACACGAAGTGCATCCAGTTTTTGCCGGGACCCTCTCAACTTTCTTGCACATGCTATGTGGATGAAATGATGATACCATGCCAACTTTCAACCTTTTCAGAGTTCATTTGAAATGCTTTTCAATTTTAGGGTCTTATAGCTTGAAATAATTAGTAAATGCATGAAAAATAACAAATGAAGTCAGAAAAGATTGAAAAATGATGATGTGGCTTTGAATGGTGCATTCTGAACACACAAAAACTCAGGAGTTCAAATAAGTTTTAAAAAATGAAATGCCTTTGTAACAGACGAGTTTCCGTATGAAATCCTGATACTTTGAAGGAGATTGTCCGTTTTGTACACGAAGTGCATCCAGTATTTGTTGGGACCCTCTCAACTCTTGCACATTCTATGTGGATGAAATGATGATACCATGCCAACTTTCAACCTTTTCAGAGTTCATTTGAAATGCTTTTAGATTTTAGGGTCTTATAGCTCAAAATAATTAGTAAATGCATGAAAAATAACAAATGAAGTCAGAAAGGATTGAAAAATGATGATGTAGCTTTGAATGGTGCATTCTGAACACACAAAAATTCAGGAGTTCAAATAAGTTTTAAAAAATGAAATCCCTTTGTAACAGACGAGTTTCCGTATGAAATCCTGATACTTTGAAAGAGATTGTCCGTTTTGTACACAAGTGCATCCAGTATTTGTCGGGACCCTCTCAACTTTCTTGCACATTCTATGTGGATGAAATGATGATACCATGCCAACTTTCAACCTTTTCAGAGTTCATTTGAAATGCTTTTCAATTTCAGGGTCTTATAGCTCAAAATAATTAGTAAATGCATGAAAAAGAACAAATGAAGTCAGAAAAGATTGAAAAATGATGATGTGGCTTTGAATGGTGCATTCTGAACACACAAAAGTCAGGAGTTCAAATAAGTTTTTAAAAACGAAATCCCTTTGTAACATACGTGTTTCCGTATGAAATCCTGATACTTTGAAAGAGATTGTCCGTTTTGTACACGGAAGTGCATCCAGTTTTTGCCGGGACCCTCTCAACTTTCTTGCACATGCTATGTGGATGAAATGATGATACCATGCCAACTTTCAACCTTTTCAGAGTTCATTTGAAATGCTTTTCAATTTTAGGGTCTTATAGCTCAAAATAATTAGTAAATGCATGAAATATAACAAATGAAGTCAGAAAGGATTGAAAAATGATCATGTGGCTTTGAATGGTGCATTTTGAACACACAAAAATTCAGGAGTTCAAATAAGTTTAAAAAAATGAAATGCCTTTGTAACAGACGAGTTTCCGTATGAAATCCTGATACTTTGAAAGAGATTGTCCCGTTTTGTACACGAAGTGCATCCAGTTTTTGCCGGGACCCTCTCAACTCTCTTGCACATTCTATGTGGATGAAATGATGATACCATGCCAACTTTCAACCTTTTCAGAGTTCATTTGAAATGCTTTTAGATTAGGGTCTTATAGCTCAAAATAATTAGTAAATGCATGAAAAATAACAAATGAAGTCAGAAAGGATCGAAAAATGATGATGTGGCTTTGAATGGTGCATTTTGAACACACAAAAAGTCAGGAGTTCAAATAAGTTTTAAAAAATGAAATCCCTTTGTAACAGACGAGTTTCCGTATGAAATCCTGATACTTTGAAAGAGATTGTCCGTTTTGTACACGAAGTGCATCCAGTTTTTGCCGGGACCCTCTCAACTTTCTTGCACATGCTATGTGGATGAAATGATGATACCATGCCAACTTTCAACCTTTTCAGAGTTCATTTGAAATGCTTTTCAATTTTACGGTCTTATAGCTCAAAATAATTAGTAAATGCATGAAAAATAACAAATGAAGTCAGAAAGGATCGGAAAATGATGATGTGGCTTTGAATGGTGCATTCTGAACACACAAAAAGTCAGGAGTTCAAATAAGTTTTAAAAAATGAAATCCCTTTGTAACAGACGAGTTTCCGTATGAAATCCTGATACTTTGAAAGAGATTGTCCGTTTTGTACACGAAGTGCATCCAGTTTTTGCCGGGACCCTCTCAACTTTCTTGCACATGCTATGTGGATGAAATGATGATACCATGCCAACTTTCAACCTTTTCAGAGTTCATTTGAAATGCTTTTCAATTTTAGGGTCTTATAGCTTGAAATAATTAGTAAATGCATGAAAAATAACAAATGAAGTCAGAAAAGATTGAAAAATGATGATGTGGCTTTGAATGGTGCATTCTGAACACACAAAAAGTCAGGAGTTCAAATAAGTTTTTAAAAACGAAATCCCTTTGTAACATACGTGTTTCCGTATGAAATCCTGATACTTTGAAAGAGATTGTCCGTTTTGTACACGAAGTGCATCCAGTTTTTGCCGGGACCCTCTCAACTTTCTTGCACATGCTATGTGGATGAAATGATGATACCATGCCAACTTTCAACCTTTTCAGAGTTCATTGAAATGCTTTTCAATTTTAGGGTCTTATAGCTCAAAATAATTAGTAAATGCATGAAATATAACAAATGAAGTCAGAAAGGATTGAAAAATGATCATGTGGCTTTGAATGGTGCATTTTGAACACACAAAAATTCAGGAGTTCAAATAAGTTTAAAAAAATGAAATGCCTTTGTAACAGACGAGTTTCCGTATGAAATCCTGATACTTTGAAAGAGATTGTCCGTTTTGTACACGAAGTGCATCCAGTTTTTGCCGGGACCCTCTCAACTCTCTTGCACATTCTATGTGGATGAAATGATGATACCATGCCAACTTTCAACCTTTTCAGAGTTCATTTGAAATGCTTTTAGATTAGGGTCTTATAGCTCAAAATAATTAGTAAATGCATGAAAAATAACAAATGAAGTCAGAAAGGATCGAAAAATGATGATGTGGCTTTGAATGGTGCATTTTGAACACACAAAAAGTCAGGAGTTCAAATAAGTTTTAAATAATGAAATCCCTTTGTAACAGACGAGTTTCCGTATGAAATCCTGATACTTTGAAAGAGATTGTCCGTTTTGTACACGAAGTGCATCCAGTTTTTGCCGGGACCCTCTCAACTTTCTTGCACATGCTATGTGGATGAAATGATGATACCATGCCAACTTTCAACCTTTTCAGAGTTCATTTGAAATGCTTTTCAATTTTACGGTCTTATAGCTCAAAATAATTAGTAAATGCATGAAAAATAACAAATGAAGTCAGAAAGGATCGGAAAATGATGATGTGGCTTTGAATGGTGCATTCTGAACACACAAAAAGTCAGGAGTTCAAATAAGTTTTAAAAAATGAAATCCCTTTGTAACAGACGAGTTTCCGTATGAAATCCTGATACTTTGAAAGAGATTGTCCGTTTTGTACACGAAGTGCATCCAGTTTTTGCCGGGACCCTCTCAACTTTCTTGCACATGCTATGTGGATGAAATGATGATACCATGCCAACTTTCAACCTTTTCAGAGTTCATTTGAAATGCTTTTCAATTTTAGGGTCTTATAGCTTGAAATAATTAGTAAATGCATGAAAAATAACAAATGAAGTCAGAAAAGATTGAAAAATGATGATGTGGCTTTGAATGGTGCATTCTGAACACACAAAAAGTCAGGAGTTCAAATAAGTTTTTAAAAACGAAATCCCTTTGTAACATACGTGTTTCCGTATGAAATCCTGATACTTTGAAAGAGATTGTCCGTTTTGTACACGAAGTGCATCCAGTTTTTGCCGGGACCCTCTCAACTTTCTTGCACATGCTATGTGGATGAAATGATGATACCATGCCAACTTTCAACCTTTTCAGAGTTCATTGAAATGCTTTTCAATTTTAGGGTCTTATAGCTCAAAATAATTAGTAAATGCATGAAATATAACAAATGAAGTCAGAAAGGATTGAAAAATGATCATGTGGCTTTGAATGGTGCATTTTGAACACACAAAAATTCAGGAGTTCAAATAAGTTTTAAAAAATGAAATGCCTTTGTAACAGACGAGTTTCCGTATGAAATCCTGATACTTTGAAAGAGATTGTCCGTTTTGTACACGAAGTGCATCCAGTTTTTGCGGGACCCTCTCAACTCTCTTGCACATTCTATGTGGATGAAATGATGATACCATGCCAACTTTCAACCTTTTCAGAGTTCATTTGAAATGCTTTTAGATTTTAGGGTCTTATAGCTCAAAATAATTAGTAAATGCATGAAAAATAACAAATGAAGTCAGAAAGGATCGAAAAATGATGATGTGGCTTTGAATGGTGCATTTTGAACACACAAAAAGTCAGGAGTTCAAATAAGTTTTAAAAAATGAAATCCCTTTGTAACAGACGAGTTTCCGTATGAAATCCTGATACTTTGAAAGAGAT